>NC_135074.1:13525000-13825000 GCF_051107435.1 Chaetodon auriga | reverse complement strand
ACTCGTTCGTAGAAATTCTGTCATTTTCTGTGGCCGATATTTGGTTAACAAATGTGACAATGTATTTTTATTGCTGCTTAAGTATTGTTAGAATTGTTACAGATGGATTTGAGGAAATGTGAATGAAATTTTCTACAATTTCCAGGCAAGCTGAGGAATAACCGTCTTAATAATTACATTACAGAAAAGTATTATCAGCTTAGACACAACAGATGGGCCATTATTCACTTTGATAACAGTATCATGAAGGAGACGAAGTTAGATGCTTTATTTTCATCACATAGGAGTTAGTGAGGTTGAAATGATAAGCCTACGGGAACAGACATCTTGATGGTAAACTACTCAGCACTTAATGTTGGAGTTTGCCCAAAGGTGTGTAAATGTACAAATAATGAGAGGTTATATCACTGAAGACAGCAGCTGGTGTAATGGAGCAGAAAGTGTTTAAAGTGTTCATGCTTGGTAAAGTGATTCCACTCTGGATAATGTTACTGTAAATCATGTGCGGTGTCTAAGTGAGGCACTGTCAAAATAAAATCAAAGACAAGGTTAAGTTTTCCAATTTAGTTCCAAAGTGAAAGTGCAGTGCGGAGTAATGCTAACATAATCCAGAAAATAGAAACAGCTGGAATTAAATACTGGTTTTATTTTAGTCTTTCGTGTCTCACAAAATAGTCTTTTTACATCACCTCGTGTTTATTATCTTGTCATAATGCCTTTTATGTTATCTGTAAAGCAATTTGTATTACCATGTTATTGAAAGGTGCTAATTTTGGCTTGCCTTGCTAGCTTTTAATTAGAAATCACCAAACTCCATAATTTCCTACACTGTAATCACAAGAATCATTAAATCAAATCCTCATTTTGGCAAGGAAACAGAGCACCTAGAAAGAGTCAAGCACGGTAACGCCTCTTCATCAGCCCCTTGAAGGCCAATAGCTCCGCCTTCAGTCGTTCCTGGTTGGTCCTTTGTCGGCATGCCACTCTGGTTGAAACATAAAGAAGATTTCATTGTGAGTTGTTGGACTTTATGAAAGTAAACTCATGGAGTCTTATGGCTTTTACTTTCTGATGTAGTGTGCATTTTTTTTCTCTGTAGTGGAAAGAAAACTGTGGTTCCCTAATCGTTCTTTGTTTAATCAAGCTATTGTCAACCCTAATCGTTTGAAGATGATAAAAGAGTAAATGTGTGTTGAGATGAGGGCTGCCAAATGCGGCCTCATGAAAAAGCAAACAAGAAAGGACGAGTTTCTGAGTAGTGATTTAGGGGGGGATGATAATATTTGCTGTCAATATAAAGCACTTTTTAGAAAGTTCAAAGGAGGCTGATTTTCTGGATATACCAGTCATTTATTACAAGCAAGCTAAATGTGCAGTATGAACTTTAAGCCGCTTATGGATTTTGTGCGAACCCTGATAATGATCATGAGGCCAACACAGCACTTTTTGGCTTGCAGACCAATTGATTGGCTACCAAACACTTGGATTATGTTGATTTTTTTTTCTCTATTGGAACAAAAGATGCACGGACAACTACACAGACATCCACTTGTGTTGTTTTGCAAAAGGCTGACCCAAAGCTATGCAAGCCAACTCACCGGCCCGCCCAGCAGGAAGGTCCGTGGCTCCATCCCTGAGCTTCTCTCTAATCTCCCAGTAATACAGCTTGAGTCATGATAAAACGGCTCTGATGGAAGCAAATCCTGTTATCCTGGGGGGCTGGTGGTGGTGGAGGGAAGGGCAGCCTTTGTTACAGGTGGTGGATGAGTTCAAGAAATGAACCCCAGTGTGGATTTTAGGATTAAACACACCAGAACAACATCGAAGAGGCAGCACAAGCACCGTGTGTCTGTGTGGGTCCTTTTCACATACAGAAAGATCGACTTTGCCTCTCTCTCGCTGTTTCTCTCTCTCTCACTCTGTCACACACACACACGCACACATTTCACACATAGAAGCCTATAAGGACAGTAGAACACACGTTTTGAGGGCCAAGGAGGTTGGCTCCTAATGGAAATGCATTTCAGCTGCTGCCACACCTCATCTTTTATATTGCTTTTTCATTGAAAAGAAGGGCTCTTTGACTAGAGGAATACAGTTTTTGTAGGCCTTTGTCCCAACACTCTCATCTCTTACAAGGACATATTAGCCCTTTATCTTCTACAGAAATGCTGGCACATTATTTTTCCTTTATCCCATTTCATATTGGTCTCTCACATTCAGATCTAGTCAAAAGAGATACGAGGAAGGCTTTATGTGATCCCCTCTTTTTTATGTAGCTCATTGCCTGATAGGTGGAATACTTATAACTAGGAACAAACCATCATTTCTCAGTGGCTTTTTTTTTTTCTTTTATGACTAGTAATAATGTTGCAGTTGAATTCAAAATCATAGATACTGGAATCTATTAGGCATTTCAGTAACATGTTTACATTAAGTAAATACAAAGAGTAGGATTTATTATAAATGTATTTCATAAATGTTTCACAAATGGTTTACAACACACTGTAATATGACAATAATGTCCTCTTTTTCGTATACCCCTACATGCAACCCTGATTCCCAAAAAGTTGGAGAAAGTTGCTGACATTGATTTTACGAAGAGTTCCCGAGCCCATGTCGTAACATCCTTTATACAGTCATGTGCTCAGTGGTGAACCTCGCTCCATCCTTGCTCGTGAACGACTGAGTCTTTCATGGATGCCCCTTTCATAACCAGTCAATATTTTTGGTATCAGGGTTGTAAATGAAAACGGACCATTGGTGTCTTAAGTGGTCCCGTCTATTGACACACTTCGGTTAAGTTTGTACTCATGCCATAAACACTATAACAATCCACAGAAAGCTATTTCATTATCTTGAATCAGTTGGTGAGGTGCTAATATTCCATGTTTTCTCCCTTTTGATTTGTCAGTCCCACTTTAGATTGACAACTTGATTGTGAACAGAATGACTGCCGCTTTTTATGTCAATGAAATTCTGAAAACAAAGATATGCTGCCTCATGCTACTTGGTTTGAAATGATGAATATAGTAAATTTCCTTTGAAAAATTGAAAAATACATAGCCTTAATATAAGTGTAGATTCCCAAAATATGAATATAAATGGTGTAAATATAGGTTGCTTGAGTATAAATCTAGATATTTATCAAGATAAATGAAGTAAATGGACTTTTGGAAAGCAGCTACATATCTATATAAAATATTCATTTTGTGTGGAATTGTTATTCATTTTCATTGAACTTGGACCACTCTCAGTTTACTTTGGGTACACCTTGGACAGGCTAATTTTATAGGAATGGGAAGGGGTGTATTCACAAATCTGGTCAGACCCGAAGTAGAACCAAAGCACAACATAGAGTCTTCACTGACAAAAAAGAGGACTATGCTAATAAACTATGACGTCAGTAAGTTTGCATCACAAGGGGGTCCCCTACATTCATTGTCTGAAGTGCATAACATAAGCTGAAGGGTACCAAAATGTTATTCTTCAGAGCTTAAGAGCTGGCTCTTAAAGTGTTTAGGAAGCTCTGTTGAAGTTTCTGGAGTTTCTGACAGCTCGCGTAATGAGTAAAATATCTCCTCACAATACTGCAGAGACTGATTTGGGATGAATCACCTGTCAATAGCTCAAGAATTACCTGTGCTATGATGAGCACATCCTGAAAAATACTAACAGCCACAAAGAAATCATTCTGACCACTCCTTATAGAGCCTGACAGGAGAGTGTGAGTATGTGACTGATAAACAGAATGAAGAATAAGATGCACTTGAAAACATACCTGGACAAGCTACAGATATGCTGGATTTATGATGTGATCTAATAGAAGAATTTCATGGTTCACTTTTAGAGAGAAGACTTCAAGGATAAGAGTTGTCTTATCTTTGGTCCAGTAATATTGACCTTATGTGTTTCTGCAACCTCCTGTCTGCACAGGAATTGGTCAAGTTCTATTTGATGTTACAGCAAGTGATACTGGGCATTAAAAAAATGAAATAGAAAAATAAAATGATGTGTGTAAGAAAGGAAAAACAAACACAAATCAGGCAAAGAAAGACGTAAGCATCCCTAATCCAGCCTGATTGCATGGGCTCAGTTAGCCGAGTTTCTGTAGCTGGAGGCCTTTTGATAGCCTATGATTATCCACACACTCTGCCATTCACTGACACAGGCTGAAGGCCAGCCAATTAGCCTTTGGCCTGCAGAAAGCGAATGCTCAGGCCGGTTGTGTTGTGGTGTGGTTATCTATGATAGCTAGCAGTGAAACCCCCACTTATGGTGTCAAGAGGTTGTTTGGGTCCTTTATACGGCCTGACACTGCTGATGAGCCGTGACCAGTGGAGAGTTATGATTACAAATGCCGAGCAAACAGGGTGATAATGTGCTTTGTCATTCAGTTAGCCCTTCTGTCAGTCACATGTATAGTGAGCCTGGTCTCATTCCCAGAGCATCAAATACCAACGTTTTGTTATGTCCCTCAGTGTCTCCTATAGACAGACAAGGTACCCTTTAGCACATGGCTTTCTACTAACTCCAACGTGCATCTGTATGTATGCATGAAACAGAGGAGTGTGACAAAACAGCCCTGGTATCTGATGACCTGCAATGAGAACATGTTGTAGTGGTATACAGAGTGTTGAATCATTCTCCTGAAATCTTCTAAGCAGTATGAATTTTTTCATACCTAGCGAGTATCTGCTGTATTTTGACAGCGAGAGCCAGGGTACATTTTGAGAGTTAAACATGTTCAGATGAATCAGTGGAAAAACGGTTTATCACTTTAATCCAGTTGTGGCACAAAAAATGAAAAGCAGCTTATATCAAACACAGTTGTTTGTATCATTTGTGATTTTTCTTTTTACGAGTAATCCTAGATCAAATGTTGATGCATGCTGTGTGTGTATCCATCCTGTTTGATGGAGTGAGCTTGAAATGAAAATGTATCACCTGTTCCATAATCCCTGACAAGAGAGTATATTAAATGTTAATCCCTTATTATTAGAAATGGTGACAATGCGAGAAAGGGGGGTTGGAAGAGGGATGGGAGAGGAGGAAGATAAAAGCTGGATATGTGACAGAATTCTGAGGGAATAATGACTTGTGATGATTGATTTATTCCACTGTTTTCTTTTTTCTCCTCAAACTCAGGCACACCATCACAAGAAGCATGTTACCAGCCTCCTCTTTTGACTCTGCGTCCGCAGAGAGTGTCTGAGATTAGTCTTGGATCGGTGCTCAGAGTTGCTCCCTTCTGTGGCCAAATTGTATTCACTCAACAGCAGTCTTACAAGTAACGGCACAGAAGAAACAATTAGAACTATAAAAGCTGATAGCTTGGGGCTCTGCAGACCAGCTCTACCATTACTGAGTTATTAGACAGTGAGGGCTGGGAGGAGAGATTTAAATGAAGGCATGGGTTGGCAAGAAGAGATAGAGATGAGGGCTGTGAAAAGCCGGAGCTAAAGGAGAGAGGAGAGGAGCTGCTTAAAAAAAAAAAAAAGAAAAGAAAAAGAAACGAGATATGAGAGGAAAGGTGAAGAGAAATGAAAGAGAACAGAATTGAAGTGGGGCTTGTCTTACAGTGGGATAGTGGGAATATCAGGCAGGTTGGGATGAGGATAACATGACAGATCAAGGGATGAAGTAAGGCATCCCACTGAGGCAGCACACAAGTGAATGCAGACAAAGAAGAACAGCTGTTGAGCAGCTTGTTTCACATGAAAACCCCAACAGAAAAGAGGATGAGAGGAGAGGAAAGTACAGAGGAGGGAGAGGAAAAATGTACCATAGACTCTGTGATGTGTATTTTATTAGATTCATTACATCCTGGTCAATTAAATATGCAGTTAAGGGTCTGTTTTTCCCACTCAGCATGAACATATATCCAGAGCAGCTCAGGACTGAGTAAGAGACCTACAGTTCAGAATGTTAAAGGCCATTCACATTAAATTCTTGAGAGCTTGTGGCATTAAAACCACACATACAGCAAAATGACTCACAGTTGGAGCACTTCTCCAGCTTGGATCAGCATGAAACTCTCCAGATTAAATCATCACTACAAAAGATGCAATCACAGTTTAGGAAAATATCTGGTTGTCACATGACAACCAGATATTAACTATGACTCATGAATCACAGAGCTAATAATCCCGTGACTTGCACTGCTTGTTGCAGGTAAAAGCTAAAGATAATGGTGTTGAGAAAACTGATCATTTACTTTTGGATTCTGAATTTTGTATTTGTTGTATTTCCTGTCATGTTTTTACCAAATCAAGGTCCAAAAATGCTGCACACAGGCGCAGAGACAGGGGGTTTGTGAAGGGCAATGTCCTTTAATGAACACTTCAATTTAGAAATGTGCAACAGAGGAATCAGGATGATCCAGCACAGAAAGGAGAAAAGAGAGCAGGTAGGTGGAGAGTCCAGACTAGTGCTCACGACTGACAGGGATACTCCAGAGCAGGTGGCTGGAGATAAACCTGAGGCAGGCGAGAAGACACACAAGAAGAAGGCAGGTAAGGTGCAAAGCAACATAGAGCACCTCAGAGACTGGAATCAGACTGCTACCACCTTGCATAACAGACAATTTGACAAGTACTGAGTGAAGAACTGGGGTCTATATACTGAAGAGCTGGTGAGTGTAAATTAGCAGATGAGCATCAGGTGGGATCAGGTGATGAGGAGGAGGCGTGGACAGGTGGAGCCAACCTGCCAGTGTGACCTGCAGGAACACCCCTACACCACAGACGGGGAGACACAGACAACACACACAGGGGAAAAGGAAAACAGAAACACAAGGAAAAGGGGAGGCAGACTCCCGTTTGATCTCAAAACAACAACAACAACAACAACAACAACAACAAAAAACCACTCTACTGTAATGTGAGCATGTGTCATCCCAATAATTAGCCACAACATATTCAGCACTTACTGTAACAGATTGTGCTTATTGTGCTGGTGGCATGGCAGCTGGCTGAAGCTTGTGTCAATTTTCATCCTCCCATGAACTGCAGGTAATGTATGGTTTAATTTCCCTTTCAGCCCTGCATCAACCCTGCCACGTTTTGTGGCTTTACTTTTACAGTATATGCCCACAGCAGCAGCAAGACATGATCCGGTTCAGACTTCATGTGTAAATGGAGTGCTGCCATAACAGCCATTACCCTGTTGTTCACTCTTCCATGTGACACACAGCCTTAATAACAATCCAGTGCTTGTTTGTTGGAAAAATCCAGACCTCTCAATCCATTTAAGTGTAAGGGGAACAAATTGTGATTACTTGATAATAGACACTGTTAAGTCTGCCCCATTAACCATGCTCCATTAGCATAAACAAGAGTTTGGTTGACCATAAATCACAATGGTTTCGCTGAACTGCTTAATGTAATGTAGAACATCTTTTGTGCTCCACATACGCTGCTTTCACCTCAGCAGCCAAAGGAGAAGCAGGGCGCTGTGAATTGTTATGAAGACCTTCTGAGTGCAGTTACTTAATTTCACATGTTTGGAAAAAAAATTTACAATTATTTTAACATTGAGTTTTCCATTTGCTTTTCTTTTTTCATTTGTATACATGCTGTAGTCCTGTGGTGGAGAGTAAAATCTCTGCCTTGCTTGAGTAGAAGACAACCATTTGAATATGGCTTCTGCAGTCTTTTAAAACACAGAAATACACCAAAACAATTTCATCTCACATTTGGTACTACACTGTAACACATTTCCCTGTGAAATTACTGAAACTGTGGCAAAGTTTGCAGACACGTGCTATAAATAATAATGTGCCATAAAAAATAGCTCAGTTTTTCACTGAACATAAGCCCTAAAACACCTAACACAACACATTCAACTCCAGATATCTTAGAAATACATAAATACATACACAAAATATTGTGTTTAATAAGTAAATACTTCAAGTGCATGTCCTGTCCCATGAGTCTAAACATAAGGAATTACTTTGCAAAACAGATTGCAGGATAACATGATTTGTAATGCCCTCAAATGTCCTCTGTTTTAATTGGCAGAGGGTTGGCATGCAGGTGTCCAGGCTCTCAGCTCACTGAGTGACAGACAGGCAAGAGTAAAAATAGAGTGCAGACAGAGAGAAACCGAGAAATGAACCAAGTGAATGGTGCAGAGAGACATTTTCAACAAGAATGGACACCTGACTAACCTTCCACCTCTATTTTGATGTTCTTCAAAATAGAGTTGACTTCAGGATTCAGTGTGAGACCCTTCTTTTGGGTCAGCCTACCTGTCTTTTTAGACACCTTTCAGGGTTAAGTCCAATGAAGCGCCTAAAAATAGCCTGTTGCACTGTACTTTTATGAGCAAGCAAGTAAGAAATCATGTATTATGACCCAGCTTGTAGCACACACTGGCAACAAACTGTAAGTCTTTGCAGCAACCTAGTGACAGCTTAGAGCCACAGTAGGGTTGAACTAAAATATCTTAGAATCCATATAATGTGTCAATGCAGTTCACCAAATGGGTATTTTGTGGTTGGTTATGTGCTCTTATGAGACAAACCATCTGCCATCTTGTTTATTTGTATAAATTTTCACTGTTGTATGCTCAGGATTGTATGGACTGGACTTGGGGTAATTCATCAGGCTGGTCTAACACCAGCGTACACTGACTCTCCAACCCTTTTACCTTCACCAAGAAGCTGCTGGGGGACAAGCGTAGCGGCAACCTCGTGTGCTCAACCGAGGATGCAAACTCCTTCCTGCATAACACCCTAAGCGACCCAGAGAGAGACCAGGAGCTTGGACCACAGAGGGCCCTCATAAGCCCACAACCTCCAACAGTGGACTTTGTAACGAAGGAGCCCAGCTGGACTGAGGTTCAGGAGGTTATGAAGGGAGCCAGAACAGCTTCAGCCCCAAGCCCCAGCAGTGTTCCATACCCCACGTAGAAGCATTGCCCACAACTCCTTCGACACCTTCGGAACATCTTGAAGGTGATCTGGTGCAGGGTAAAAGCTGCAGGCCAATGAAGGTGCACAGAGGGTCTGTGGATCCCCAAGGAAGAGGACTCCAAGAACATCAGTGAATTTAGAACCATCTTCCTGCTAAGCTTTGAAGGCAAGATTTTCTTCAGCATCTTGTCACAATGACTAACGCCCACTGAGGGGGCACACTGGCGTGGTGACACAACTCATCAGGGAGGCCTGTGAAGGGAAGGGAGATCTTACCGTACTCTGGCTGAACCTCGCCAGTGCGTACGGCTCCATACCGCACAAGCTTGTTGAACTTGCTCTTCAACGACATCATGTTCCCAGCAAAGTCACAGACCTTATTCTGGATTGCTATAACAATTTCAGGGTATGAGTCACTGCTGGGTCAGGTACATCAGTCTGGCACTGACTTGAGAAAGGCATAATAACAGGCTGCACCATCTCAGCCCTTGCCATGAATATTATAGTCAAGTCAGCAGAGGTGCAGTGCAGGGGACAATTGACAAAATCAGGAGTATGTCAGCCCCCAGTTAGAGCGTTTATGGATGACCTGACTGTTGCCACCACATCTGTCCTGGGCAGTAGATGGATTCTCCAAGGCTTAGAGAAGCTCATCACATGGGCAAGGATGAGCTTTAAGTCAGTAAAATCAAGGTCTCTAGTGCTCAAGAGGGGAAAAGTAGCAGACAAGTTCCACTTCTCACTGTCTGGAGCTGCCATCCCATCCATCACAGAGAAGCCAGTTAATTGCCTCGGTAAGTACTTTGACTGCAGCCTCTGTGACCATCCAGAAAACTAGCAAAGAACTTGAAGACTGGCTGATTTGGGTTGACAAATCATGTCTGCCAGGGAGGTTCAAGGCCTAGATTTACCAGCATTCAATCTTGCCCTGGATCCTGTGGCCTCTGCTGCTGTACACAGTACCCAATACAACAGTCGAGGTCATGGAGAGAAACATCAGCAGCTACCTGCATACATGGCTTGGTCTACCCCACAGTCTGAGCAGCTCCACCCTGTATGGCACCAGCAACATCCTGCAGCTCCCATTCAGCAGCCTTGCTGAAGAGTTCATGGTGTCCAGAACATGGGAAGTCTTGCAGTACAGGGATTCCAGGGATCAGCTGGCATCGAGGTGCAAACAGGCAAGAAATAGAGGGCAGACAAAGCTCTGGAGGTGGCTGAGTCACAGCTGAGGCAGAAAACACTGGTGGGGTCCATAGCCACAGGGCGTGCAGGAATTTGCTACTTCTCGGAAACCAGGGTGGACAAGGCCATGGGCAAACAACAACAACATCTTGTTCAGGAGGAAGTGCGGGCAGGTGTGGAGGAAGAACGAGCTAGCAGGATGGTGGGAACGGGGCAACAAGAAGCATGGACTAAATGGGAGAATGTTCTGCAATGAAAGATCACCTGGTCCAACATCTGGAAAGCAGACTTCCATCGCATAAGGTTTTTAGTCCAGGCTATTTACAATGTCCTACCAAGTCCAGCCAACCTCCACGTCTGGGGCAAAACAGAAACCATCCTGTCCCCAGTGTCCAGGACGGGGATCGATGGAACATCTCCTCAGCAGCTGCCCAAAAGCCCTTTGAGATGGGCGCTATTGCTGGCGCCATGACCAGGTGCTTAGGGCAGTTACTGACAGCATAGCCACGACCATCAACACCATCAAGGGCCACCACAAGCCAAGGACCATCAGGTTCCACAGAGCTGGAGAGAAGCCCAACATTCAACCATGGTCGAAGTCTGGCCTCCTCACCTTTGCCACTGACTGGTAACTGGAAGTGGATCTTGGCAAACAGCTGAAGTCCCCTGCCAGGATAACATCTACATGGCCCCGACCGGACATGATCATCGTGTTGGATTCCACCAAGCAGTTGATCATTCTGAAGCTCACAGTGCCCTGGGAAGAGTGTATGGATTAGGCCAATAAGAGGAAGCGTGCCAAGTACTAGGAGCTGGTGGACGAGAGCAGGTGGCAAGGCTGGAAAACTGGCTGTGAACCTCTGGAGGTGGGCTGCCAAGGATTTGCAGGGCGGTCCCTCTGCAAAGTATTCACAGTGCTGGGCCTCACCGGGGAGGCAAAGAGGAAGGCCATCAGGTCTGCAACTGAAGCCGCAGAGAAAGCCGTAAGGTGGCTATGGATCAAGAGGGCAGATCCCTGGGCAAACGCTGCTGGGACACAGGCCGGGATCTGATCAACCCCGGTTGGGTGGCCTGGGCAAGGGTGTCTGATGTTGAAAGACCCGAAACACCCAATGACCCAGGTTACATCATTGATGATGTGTCCTAGCACATCCGCAAGATGTATCTTTCACCTGAGTGTACTGTAAGTGAACCCAAGATAATATGAAAATGATGCTGCTGAACTGCTGCCTGCCAGGTGCTTGCTATAATAATAACATTGACAAAAATGAAACCGAGGTCAGTCATTAGGTAAATAGATGCTGAAGAAAAATGTTATTTTCAGTGTTATCAATAGTCTTCTTAACTCCATCAGAGGAAGTTTGTACAGCCAGGTGGTTGATAATAGACAGGTTACAATACTGTAGCTTCCATAACTGCATAATGAGAGTAATTACAAGACAAAGCTTCATAATGACTGAAATCAGATTTTTGTTTTTTTGCAGAACACTTGTATAACCTCACATGCGTTCAGAGCTAATGCATCAACAAGTGTAACAGTGAGCTACAGTACTTAATACATTTACAACTGAATGTTGATGAAGCACCACCTCTTGACCTGATCAATATAAAAAAGGGAAAAGGCTACACTCTGAAAATCAGTATGACAGCATCATCAGCATAAAAGCTAAAAGGTAAATGATGAGTTAAAAGGCTCTTCAGGATCACTGAAACACCCTTTTAGCTTGATAGTAATTTCACAAGCCATGAAATAATCACAAATATTCAATAACAGAAACAAACTAGAATTAGCACCATGTGGTATTTTCTTTTTAGTGAAATGGAAGTTGTCTCTATATTGACATGTATGATACTAGTGAATCATTCCCGGTGAGAAACAAGCTGTCTTCACTTAAAGACTATTTTTAGAGGGCTTCATCACATGGAGCAACGACGATCTCCTGAAGCTCAATATCAGCAGAACCAAGGAGCTTGTGGTCGACTACAATGCTCCAAATATGGATGTTGCTACAAAGAAACTACAGATTGTTAAAACGTGGATGCTTCAAACACATCTTCATTCTGGCAGCACAGAAGATCTACACAGTCAACACAGTTTCAAGGTGGATACCCAAGATTAGAGTCACCAACTCACTATCTGATCTAATCAGTTCATTCTTGAGTCCCAGTGAACATTTGCGCCAAATTTGAAAAAAAAAAAAAAATAATAATTAAAAAATCCCTCAGAGCGTTCCTCAGATATCATGTTCAGGGAAATGGGATGGATGGACAACCTGAAAACTTTGTGCCTTTAATTGCAGAGGCTTAAAATGCTACTGATGATGGTATCTGTGTCACTCAGGGAAGAATGGAGTATTAGATGTTTAATCCTCCTGCTTTCTCTCCCCATGTGTCCTGCTCTGTCAATTATTTAATGACAGCAAAATGCCAGAAAAATCATGCACAAAAAAGACTGCTTTGTGTAACCCACCTGGTGCGTGTTTCACCAACCCTGCAGGTATATCTAAGATCTAGGCTCTAAGAGGAGACAGACACACAATGGAGCAGTAAAGGAAATGAAATCACTCTACTCCCTCCCTTAATAACTCACACCAAAACCTGGATAACTTCAACGTTACTGTATTAAATCGTTTGTTTCACTTTTCTATTTTTATCCACTTCCAGTACAGTAGTACAATTTCCATCTTTTTGTTACTGGAACATTTAACCTTGTACACCTTCGGCCATGAACAAAATTACACTCACAACTGAACAAATTTCACTCAACCGAGAAAAGTTGTTACTGACTCTTTTATAGTCACTTTTAACCAAAACTTAACATAACTAACTAAATTATTCCAAATTTGCAACTAAATTCAGCTAGAGCAATAATGTCCAAACCCAGGGTACAAAGTTTAAATTGTTGGGACCCAACCAAAAAACAAACAAACAAATAAACAACAACAAAAATATATGAGATCTCATAAAGCAAAAATGTATACTTTGTATAAAGACAACAAGGTGAATATGAATTAGTCTTTGGTCACTCAACCCAAGTCTGAGAATTGTCCCTGTTTAATTTGAGTGCACTGAAGTTCCTACCACCCCTTGCGAGGAAGACTGTCCACCCTGGCTCCCCAGAGGATGAAAAAGATGTAGACGGCTGAATGGGATGAGTAGGGGAGATGAAGAATGAAGATGGGGGCAGTGATGATCCAGTGAGCGATGATGAAAGGGGACGATGAGGTGGAAACCAGGATGCAGCAAGATGAAGGCACTTGAGCAGCTCAATCCAGTCTGTAGATCAGGCTCAGCAAAAAAATAGCCCAGCCTGCACCAAATGTGCAGGGAAATCATTAATTGTCCTTATCAATGGTCCACTTTGTGCTATTTTCCCTTTTAACAATGTTACACCAACACACAATATCCCCATATACTACACATAATAACATTTAACTCACACATTTATGTTTGAACCTAACAAAATTCACACAGCTTAATGAAATAGCTCACTAAGAACAAATAACAGTGCAGCAATTATATAAAACATGACCGTGTCTGCCTAAGTTAGCTGAATCAACTAACAATTATCTCAACATTTCTCTACTACATGTGAGGGAATTTCCTGTCAAGCCTGCAATAAATACTTCTGCATAACACATCTGAAGTCTCCTTGTGAACTCCTTCCTTCAGCTCACAAGAATTGCCACCACACTACACGGGATTCAAACATTTCACATACTCATAAGCTTACATCTGGTAATATCATCAGGTTATGAACTTATCCCAACTGGTTTTAAAACAGAATTAAATCACGTATCTCAAAGTTAACACATTTCAAAGCTATCAACAACATGTGCTAATTCACGGTTTTGGCTAGCAGCTAACTCACTGGGATATTCAATACACACCATTTGGACGGTCGGCAGCTCCGAGGCGGTCATATAACGTTGCGGTCATATAACTTAAAGGTCATATAACTTAAATGGTCAAAACGTCCTCGGCTGCAGCCTTGCTACTTTCCTATTTTTATTCAAAGTCCAAAACCTGTTAAATCTTCCTAACTAGGAGTTTCTGCTGACGCTGTTATGCTCAGTGCTCAATGCTCGGCTCGTTTCTGTCTCTGAATGGAAAATTGCCCGTCAAGTCCATTCTCATTTCTCTTGCTCAGTTACACCACTAGGCGGCGCCAAAGAGCACCAAATTGAGGAAATGACTTCTAATATTAGAATAGTATGTCTGATGACTATTCTCATAATAGCTATTCGGACCACCTGGCTACATTTGTATCGTCTCATTACAAAACAAAACAATTTAAATTCGACTCTGAGGTACATTTCTAACCTCCTCTCTTCTGTTTAGTTGGCCATGCAGCTCTTGGCTTCAGCTCACCTCTGGGACAATCCTGAGTAAAGCTTAGAGTAGCTTACTTTAACAATGTTTGGCTGCACCTTTTATTTCCCGTCCCCTTGTGTCCTGCATGCAAAATAACACTCCTGCAAAGCTTAATACCAAGACCAACGCAATATACTGATACAGTTAGCACAGTGTGTGGTGTTACTAAGCTGGCTGTAAAAGAGTGCTTGACATTAAACCCAGTGTATCAGCTCAACATTTTACAATTAATGTTATAACTGCACAGCACTGAATATGCAAGTGTCTCCACGGGAAACAAAAACTGCTGCAACAGAGGAATAGATGGACTTTAACTGTATTCATGGCGCCAGTAACAGTGGTTTGTTTGAAATGGACAATAACAGCACTATGTGTTTTTCATTGTTTGTTGCTTCTGCAGGCTTGTATATTTAGAAACAGCTTCAGCAGCGGTGTGTTAAGCTCCATCCATCAGTTTTGAGGAATTTCAATATCTGGTACACTCTTTAACTCTGTCTCCTGCTCTTTCAGTTCACCTGGGCCTTACTACATCTGCCTTATAATTGGCTGTGTTTCAAACCCTGCAGAGAAATTCAACACCTCATTAAAGCCTTCGGCAAAACTTGAATCATTCAGTGAAGAACAGGCAATTAAAGGGATGTTGGCATGGGGTTCTTGTTGGCTGATTTATTGATTGGCTGACTGTGGTTGGTTACTTGTCTGTCTCACATCCTTCCTCTTTTCTGGAGGGGTATTTGCATGTGATGTCTCTCCAAACTGTCATTTGAAGAAGGAAAATGCCATCGGGTCATCCGGTTGTGAAACTTTGTGGGCTGTTTTACAGAATACTGTTAATTCTTTTAGCACACTAACAAACATTTCAGCAAAGAAATCACTTAGAATTAAATCTCAAGGTAAACAAGAAACACAGTGGACATAATCCTGGATTATTTCCTGGATTATGCAGAGTCATTGAAAGAGAAATGACTTTGCAGATTGAGCTCGAGAGTCTTAACTATATTACCTAACCTCTCGTCACAGTCTTAAGATGCTAGGTGAAGCTTAACAGAAACTGATCCCAGTCCACCGCATGACAGTCTGTTCCCACACCAGCATTTGGTTCCAAATCACTTCCTTCTCCTATTGGGATTTTCTTTTCTCATTATCACGGAGTGTGAAACAGTGACAGTCATTTGGTTTGGGTGTTTTCACTAAATAGTTGAAACAAAAACAATATGTTTGACAATGAAAAACATTGTTACCTGCTGAAAATAGAGGGTATTTTTCCTTGTGGCTTGTTTTCTGTGCCTGTGAGTACGAGGCTCGGTCTTTAATTTGAGCTGCACCCTGGCAAAGATGATTAATGGAATTCCTATGCACTCGGATCGGTTCTCACAGGTGATTTAAAGGTATAATAATCCTTTACGATATTGCTCTGTGGTTTCCAAGCCATTAAAATAACACCAAATGTGTCAGAGGAACACAAGCAGTTCATTTAAAACAGATTGCTGGCCTAGCATGGGACTGGGACCCGGACACTGGGGAGTTATTTCTAAGGTGTCACTTCTCCGGCTGTTTGCATGGAAGAAAAATGGAAAACATTTAGTGTGGCTCATATCTCAAATTTCCTGGGTATTCCACACACTTATGGATGAAGCGTTTCCCATCTTGAGATTCTGATTTATCTTCAAAAGCTGTATGCTCCCTCATGTCTGTTATTGGACAGAAAATGCTTGCCCTTGTGACTTTTTACAAACACATTCTTCTTTGCAAAGCATTCATTGCTTACCTAATTGGCTCATTTTTGCCAAAAAAACACAAAAAAACAAAACAAAACAAAACAGAATCTTGCCATGTGGAGAAAACATGGTATACTACTAGTTGTACAGCTTCGCAGGAAAACCCTGAATTCTGACACTTATAATACCTACATTCTTCTAATAGCAAAGGTCCCCCCCCCCCAAAAAAAAAAAGAAAAAGAAAGAAAGAAAGGAAAAGAAGAAACCTCCGTGAGTCAGGCGCTGGATACAAAGATTGCTGCCATGAAAACTAGAAAAGATATCCACCCACTAAAGCTCCCTTTTGAAACAGACTACGGTGCAGACTTCAGTAGAAAATTGTTGTCAATGAGAAGTGTTCACACTGAGGTCTGAGGGCTTTCACCTTTCTTCCAGTTAAGTACTTCACTTCTGAATATTCATGTTACTTTTTATTTTGACAGGCAGCCAGCCGGCAAGATTCATTAGAGATAAAAGTGATTTATGACTCTAAATTTGATGATTCATAACAGCTATCCATAACTAAAGGATTCATTATCTTCATAGTTTTTTCTATCCTCACTTACTTGTGTATTGATGAATCTGTTCTTCTTCTTTTCTGTAACTTTATTGTATATTTTACTCTGGACGGAGTCTGGCTGTGGGTGGGTGAGGGTATTAGCCCCGCCCCCCAGCAAATCCAGCAAATAATGCAAATAAAAGCTAAATGTGTACATAAATGACAATGAAGTATAAATGACTGCCACCCAGTAAGTCATAATGTTGGGACGAAGCGTGTATCCTTGTGTCTTGCATGTCATGTGGAGCTGAGGAGGAATGTGTTTCACAGTTTGGATCCCGGCTCAATTCCAGCAATCAAGATATAGTTTATACTAATTAAAGCTCTTGCCACTGGTCATAATACTTGGAATAATTCACAGTCATCACTCTTCATCCATGCCTTATTTTTCCCGCTGGGAATTACAGCGAAGCCCAGCAGTGGATATCTTAGTGGTGGGTATACATCTGTAATTCTTGTTTTAGATGGCTGAATCTCTTCCAGGCCTACTTTCTGTCTGATCTATAAAAAGATGATGGAAAGATTAAGTTTCTTCCCTGAAGAGCTCAAGAGTGTCCCGCTGAGCTTCATTTAAGGTATACATGATACTTTGCAGTAATTAGGCATCTTTGTTGGTGAGAAAATGGATTTTAACTGATGCCAATCATGGTCAGGAATTCTACATGTCTGTCTTTAGGACTAGCTGACCTGGGTCTGCATCAACCAGGGGAATCCAGTTCAACACAATCATATAGCCTCGGCGACTGGACAGGCACATAAAACTGAAATATGTGGAGTTTTATTTAATTGCTGTGCTGGAATGTGTTGTAAAACAATTAAAAACACTTTCATCATTAACTTCATCACTTCAGTGAGAAAATTTTACATCACAGCATCTTTTTCTGTAAGATATACAGAGAAAGATTTCTCATGATATCTGACCTGAAAGACAGATTCGATTAGATCTCTATTACAGATCTAATCGTTACTTTATAATCACCTAAACATCGTCAGCTAACAACGCTTCACAAATCCCAAAGAAGACACATTAAAATTTGAAACACATAACAATAAAGTAATGTTTGCTTCTGCCTGACCTTTACTCCATAGTATCATGTGGGAAAACCGCCAAAAGCAAAGTAGTTAAAATCCCTCTGCAAAGCAGTGGTAGAGAGGGGAGGAGATACAGGTAGTGTACTTCTGGCTGTCAGGCACTTAAAACACTAGACACATCTCTCAGAGAGCAGAGAGAGACAAAGGGGCTAAGCCAAAACAAGACACTCTGCTAAGCCATTGTCAGACTGGAAATCCTGCTTGTAAACTCTCTCCAACACACACACACACACACACACACACACACACACACACAGTTGGTGTTGGTTTACTTTTGACACTTTCTGTGTATTCACAGCTAGTCAAAGTATTAGATATGAATACATGTCACAATGGCAGAACTCTCACCGATGCTCCTTTTAAAGACAAACACCTCAACATTTTGAGAAGCATCACTTTCTGGCAGGGAGTTAGATGAAAAGGTTGGTATCACTCATATCTACTCATACCTACCAGCACCTCTGAAGATCACTAATTAACCCATTACATTTTGTTTAATCTGCGCAATAACCAAAGTGTAAAAAGGATTATTTGCTGTTTTATAGAGGCCTATTTGCCAGACTATTTCTCTTCTTAATTAGTGAGTTTTGGAAGTGCTGGTTATCAATGGACAGTACTACATTAGCTAGCCGTTTCCACTGTTCCAATTGTGCTAAGCTAAGCTAGCCAATTGTTGCCTGTAGCTTTATATTTACTGTACAGATAAGAGACAGATATCTAACCCTGAGCCAAAAAAAGGTATTTCCCAACATATCAACCATTGGCCTTATAGAATATCCACGTCCCACAAAGTGGGTCTTGCCTGAAGCTGTTTGTCTGGTGTTCCAGTGGTTGACCACGACACTGAGGAAGAAGGATCGTTCCTTCCTCCTCAGTTGTACAGGCTGTTTTCTTGGAGCGGAATTATATTTCAGCTTGAGATATGTCTGTCCTTTCTTGTTGGGATGAAGTCATCATTAATGGAGGTGGATTTATATTTGCCTTTACCTGTGTTCTTCATGATTTCCAGTCTCCCCTTCAAGCACCTTTTGAGACAGCAAGACAGACACACAGACAGACAGAAGGTTAAGCAGACGCCAGATGTTTTAAAGTGTGTCTCAGGTGTCTCTGTGTGTGTGCATTTTTCAATTGGAAGCCCGATTCCAAAACTTGCAATGCAAGCAAGCATGTCCGAACTGAACAGAATATCAATAACCCACCTTTTAAAGAAGTAATGGCCACCTCTGCTCGCTCTGAAGGTGACTTTGTTTCAGTAATGGCTGTCAGACGGACCTATGTTAAAACTTGAATTGATTTGCAGTTATATTTTCTCCCTCTTGCGCTTAAAACCCATGCATCAGTTATTGCTGTGTATGCTGATGCCAAGGTCATTTTGAACGTAAGAATGATAGAGGCTGACATTAGCCCCATTGCCTCTGAATGGGCAGATGCTTTGCTTCGGAAAGTAGGTTGCCAAGTGTCTGCTTTGATAACCCATTGGGGCTGGCTGAGAGGAGTTGGCAGGCTTGTGGAGGGAAACTCCCTGTGCGTTTACTCAATGTGGATAGACTCTGCTGCATTACCATTTAGAGCACAATGAACACACAACACCATACGGCATTATTTGGCACACACGCACACACACACACACGCAGGCTTGGAAGTGCAAATGCAGAGCCCCTTGAGCATTTAACCTTAATGCAACTTTTTTTAAAATGCAGCGCAGATGTGAATGTGGACACGTTTTTTATAACAACTAGCTAATTTACTTATTTGAAGTTAAGATAGCTCACTGTTAATGACTTAATGATTTTAAAGGCATTTAAAGCATGTTGAGGCCTAAACGCTCGACACAACTGGGCTGAACCATTATGCCTGCTTTTTATACGGGCTGTGTTCCTTTTCACTAATCCACTCAAAGGCTGTGAAAAAGTAAAGAGGAAAAAAAAATCAAGCGATGAAAAATAACAAAAAAAAGAAAGATTTTGGCTGGGATTATAACCAATTGTGATTTTTCATTACCTTCTATTCATTATGGCCCACTTGCTAATCCACAGTAGTTTTATTCCATCTGTCACTTCCAATAAAAGCTGGAAGTATTATTGCCTTTCCTTGCTTCCTTAAAAAATTGCCCATATATTGTCACCTTGGAGTTTCACTGTCAAGATGTGATTCAACTCACTTGAGCTACATAAAAGCACAGAGTGTCTGGCATGTAAGTCATCCCTCCTTTCCATAAATCTGATGTGCACGTTCAGGGTTGTCACATTTGTTCTTTTGCTGTCTATCAGGACCAAATTACCTTTTGTCATCCCCACCACATTCTCCACTCTTTCTTGGGATTTGAATCTGTTGTTTGTTTGCATTATAGGGCCAGATACGTAGAATCTAAACTCCTGTCCTCTTTCTTGAGCTGATTCTTTTGTTTTTCTCTCTTTCATTTTCTCCTCGACCATTCACCACCATTCTTTTACACCTCGTGTTCACTTTCCCCACTCTCAGCTTCTTCACTCTCACTCATTGTAAACCCTCCTGCTGTCTTCTCCTTCTCTGCTCTGGCCTCCTGTGTGTGTGCTGACCTCCTTTGTTTCAGTGGTGGCAGGCAGAAGCAGCAGTGAGTGCAGGGACAGAGACGTTGAGATAATGAGAGCTGACTGTTAGAGGGCAGGCCCGAGCCTCTATGATGCCTGTCTGTACTGCTGCAGTCTTTGTTATTAACCGCTCTCCATCCCTACAGCCGATTTCACAATTTCTTCTTCCTAACACTGAGAAGAAGTCCTGGGGTCATGTAACGCCTACTTTGCAAAAATATGATTTTCTTTAACCCAGGGCCCTAGCAGTCATCATATTTTAAAATCAGATAACTGTGCTACGAAGTATTCTTCTGATTTTGTGATAGAAATGATGGCGTGTTTAGTGGATAGATTATTAAATAAGTACTCTATTTAGAAAAAATAATTATCATTATCAGTGTCTTAGGGTGACTAGTGTAATCTTTGCTTCATTATGTCTGTGGACCACAAGCTGCGGTTGTAATGCAGACACTTCTGTCTGTCTAAAGCTGTGTAGTATATATTTGGTGTAATTGGGTAAAATTTCCATAATAACCAAATCCAGCATATTGTAATTCAAGTAGTCTGAGAGAAAACTAGGCTTCTGCACCTCCTCTTGGCTCTGATTTCAAGCTTTATACATAGATTTATGCTCATTGTCTTCATTGCCATGCCGCTCGTATCAATAAGTGTTTCAACTGTGCCTACTGCAGCTTCTAGCCTTCCTTAAACACTTGTGTGGAAGTGAATGTGAATGCACCTGGAAGTTCCATTGCATTGTAACTGTTTCTTGTTTAATATTCACTCAAAACTGGTCTTTTCTAGCACCTAAGCACACACAGGCACAAACCTTATTGACAAAATTCTGTTGTTTGTATGTTGCTCCTCTGCCCCCCTTTCATTTCCTGTCACCTCTCTATGGTCCACTCTCAAAAACAGGCCAAAAAAATACTCCAAAATGTTAGTACATTTCAGCACATAAACAGCACTGACACAACGTATTGAGGGAAATTGAAATAAGTCCTTTGGCCTTGCTCACTTTCTTTTGCTATCTCTCTCTCTCTTTCCCTCTCTCACACACATACAAATTGTCTCCTTTCAACATTTTTCCAACCTAAACCTTTTACAAACAGTTTTTCTGGGGAGGTGTATGTGCTGTTGTGTCCTGCAGGCTGTGACATTGAGATACAGATCTTTTGTCTTGTCAAATTAATTAGCTGGACAGCGGACCCTGCTTCTCTCAGTTTGACCCTGCCTCTATGTGTGTGTGTGTGTGTGTGTGTGTGTGTGTGTCTACATATGAGCAAAACCTTGTTTTAAAATGTTGAGGTCCTTATCTTTTGTGTTCTTTGAGTTTGTTTGCACAATATTCTCATTTGATGGAACATCTCTTCTCAAGGTTGAGCTCTCACGGACTGCCGGCTTTTACTGCTGCTCTGACATTCTGCTGATCAACACATTTTCTTTTATATTCCAGATCTGTGACCATCAACCAGTGCACACCACTAACCTCTGCAACAACAACTAACTCTCACTTATAATGGTTCCCCATATGGACACACTGATTTCAGGCTTCTTTAATCAATTAAAATTAATGATATGCTGATTTATAGGCACATCAATATTCACAACAGATTTTCATTAATATTAAATGCCATTTCATTAACTACAACAATAGTGGTTCATTTTAGAAGCTAGTAGAGATGTGTGGATGTTGACTTCAACTTGCAAAGCGAGAGTTTCATTTGAATTTGAATTCATTTGTAATTTGTATCTTTGATAATAAATCACATAGTTCTGGTAACGCCCTCATAGAAATTAAGTTTTAGATTTCTAATCAAATCTAAAGTAGTGTCATTGAGTTATTTTTGCAAAGGCTCTAAAGGTCAAAAATTAAAGAGGGGCCAGAAAACAGGTGAATTAAATTTCTATAAAGGTTGTCTTGTAAATGCCAGGTCACTGTGATAAAATGCCATTATTTTTATTCACAGCTCTGCTGATCTTTCTGATTCATGACTCATTCGTATATCTTCCTCCCAAGAGAATCTCAAGCCTGTTCAACACGTCTCCCATTTCCCCTCTCTCTCCCAAATCTTTTAGTTACTCTTTCCTCGCAGAAGGTTGCAGAGCATCGGGTGAACATGTAACATTCTACATGTTAACATGGGAGACTGGCTTCTCTGAGCAGGAGATATACTGTAAATGGCAACAAATTCTCTTACCTTAGATGGACTACACTGACTGCGAGTAGAGACATGGTATCCGCATAATTAACTAAAGTACTGTAGACGAGATGATCAGTCTATAGCTGTGGTAGCCACTCTGTGAAGCCGTACTTCAGCACAGCAATGCTCTTACATGATTGCTAATGTCAACATGCTACAATGCTCTCAATGACAAGACAGTAACAACATGCTAATATTTAGCAAGTATCATGTTTACCATGCTCACGTTTTAATTTCTTTGCGTCACAATGCTAACAACACTACAATGCTAACAGCACTACAATGCTAACAGCACTAAGCACAAAGTACAGCTGAGGCTGACATGAACGGAAGAGGTTTTGAAGGTATTTCGTCATGGATGAAAATTGATTGGAATTCGCTCTTAAGGTAACATGGGTCTCCTCGAGGAATTCCACTAACTTCAAGAGGAAAGGGCATGAGCTGTAGAAATGGCCAAAACAGCAATCTTAACTTCAGCTTTCTGCTGGCCTGTTGTGCCCCATCTATATCCAGTTGATCCTCTGTGTGGCTCATTTTGTGTTGACCCTCCAGTGGCTATCTCTTGTGCTGAGCAATAATAATCAAGGCAATAGCACAGAGGAATGAAAACAATGACATGGATGAGGTGGAGGTTGTCTTTTATTTGCTGCAAAGACCTGGGTGATCTCAATAAGGCTCAGGAAAGACCGACATTATTAGAAAAGCTCAAAAATGGGGGAAGGCCAGTGTCACTTGGATTTTCAAGGAGCAAAGCCCATCATAACCAATTTCATCATTCTTCTAATCCACATGGTCGTCTGGTTCGTGAGATGAATAGGTAGGTGTGTGTGCTTTCGCTGTGTGTGTTTGTGTGCCGCCTGTGCTTGCTTGTCTTTCTAATGGTATGCATGCTGAGCAATTCTCCTCTCCCTCCAGGACCAACATTTAAATCTTTGGTCTGAGCCATCCATCTGTCTCTTGCTCTGAGCTGACTGAGTGGGGTGATGCCTCATAATTCATGCTGGATAATATAACACACAAACCAGTCACATTACAGTAGATTTACACCTGCTTACCAAGGCTACGATGTGGCAACAAAACATAGCATGGTATGCCAGACGAACAGCTGAGTACAAATAACTCCCGTTTCTGATAAAAAGAATATTATTTAAGCATTTTACTTAACACACGTTTCAACAAACATATGACAAAGCAGTATTGGTCACACACACATACACACTCATTCACTATTTTGCACAGTGCTGATCAGTGACCTGTCCCACTGGAGTGTTTGGGAGTTGAGTCCAGCACATCAGCTTGTCTTTGCTAGGAAATGAATCCATTTTCTCAGTCACTGTTCCTCACTTACATCAGCAGTTCAAAACCAGAAACTTAACAAGTGGTTATGAAGGTCATGCAGTGTACTTGCTCTGTTTTTATTCCCTCCTCTCTCCTAAAACTCTTTGTCTGCTCTGACAGTTAAATCTGCCACCATATCCTCCTACTCCATCATTTCTGTTTTCTCACTCCTGCTCTAGCTCCCCCCTCAACTCTTGCCACATCACTTCTGCCAAAGGAATCTGGCATGGCTGCTAATTTGATTCGGTTTGGAACAACGGAATATCAAAGAGCCGTTGCCACCAGGATGTCGGCACTACAGGGGATCCATCACACAGGGAGACTCCAACGTGATGATATTTCTTCAGCCCGCTGACAAAGATTCCTAAACGTGCGTGCATGTACAAGTGTTTCATATTGAAGTGCATGGAATTGACATTATTCAAAGCTTCTTTTTCAACGTATGTGTGTGATTGTGGAAGAGCAGCAGTGGGGGGGTGTATCTGCCCCTGCCACTGATAAGAGATGACACCCCGCATGCTGACCAGTAGCCCTGAAAAGCTATGAGATGTTAGTCAGACACACAAACATATGCACTCGTAGAAAACACACATGCAAGACTTTGCCGACTGCGGTTCTGCTGTGAGATTACATCTCCCTCTGATCTGAGGAAAAAGTGCCGTCCCCTCCCACGGGCCAGACGGTAAACAAAAATCACAAATGCTACAGTGTCACACAACAACAAACAGATGACACGTCTGAGAGACCAAACAAGCATCGACACATTATTCATGCTCTCTGTTCAGTGATTTGTCTTCTCTTATTATCAGTCATTGTTGAAGTGATCATAAAGCAGGAGTGGACGGTAGAGAGGGATGAGGGGAGAGAAAATGGAAGATTGGAGGGCTGGACAGAGATTTGAGGAAGGAGAGAGAGATGAAACGAAAAAAAAGACAGAGTGCAGTGAAAGTGTGTGGGCTGATAATGAATGTAATCTGCATTTAGATGATATCAGGCTATGTGGCCATCTGACTACATACAATAGAGGTGTTTAGAGAGACACTTCAAAACAGAACTTTGAGCAGAGCAGAACACTGACATGCACTTACCTGCACATCCAGACTGGACATACAGCTCTGTAAAGTAATTTCAATGTTATGAATCGATACAGTCTAATTAAATGGGAAAAAAAAGGAAAAAAAAAAAAAAAAAGCAGCATAATAGTCACTTAATGGATTACTGCCAGTTACTGTACCTGCATTCTTGCTATGGCCTCAGTATTTTATGGGCCTGATAAAATACCCCCTATTTACCCAATCACTGCATCATTTCCTAAGCCTCAGCATACTGCAAACCAGCATCGACCTCAGTTAAAGTGGTGTAAAGTGTCCCTATCAATAAATGCTGAAGGTTGTCAGCCATGTAATCAGAAAACTCTCTCTATATATAGTATATATATACCTTTTGGGGAAATGATTCAAAAGAAATCAATCTGGCTCTAGAAAAAATGACACACAAATGAGATACCTACTGTACTGTGGTGCAATATCTGAGTTGTATCATTTTATTTTTCTACTTTTTAGATAATACTTTGCCTGTTACAACCTTTTAAAAAAAAAAAAAAAAAAAAAAGCTAAAATCCCTCCTGAATAGCTCCTGACCTAGTACTGAGTGACAGTCTGTACTACTGAAGCAGCTGTAGATTTAGGATGTGTACTATCTTCTTTCTTTTTGTGAAAAAGGGCAGAATAGCATTATCTGGATCCACACAACTTCAGTCTGATTAGATGCTTGGTATTTAGTTATATAACATTTAATACAAATTCATCCACAGCAAACGACAGCAACAACAATATATACATGCGTATATATTGTTGTTGCTGTCGCAACAATATATATACAACTATATATATATATATGCACTGCACATTAGCTTAGCATGAAGGGAGCAATGACCATGTCTACAGGGAAATAAAGTCCCACTTAAGAGGAAAGAGAGTCTTTACTGCTGATTAAACTCTTTTATTTAAGACTCATGAATATGTAAATCAGCCAAACAACAATGGAATCATCGGGGAACTGGCTTAATTTGACATATTTTTAATCTTAGTTACAAAAGAAAAAGTATTAATTCTGTTTTTCTTGCTTTTGTGTATTATTTATTGTAAATGACTCCCTAATTGGTTCTTTATTATTCAACCACTGCTAATAAATCACGTCTACATATTATTTTTGCGCTCTTATAACCAACATTAGTAGTTTATATTGGTGACATGTACTCTAAAAAATAATTAGTCGCACATTTGTGACCACTGCATAGAGACATCATGTTATGAAACATTTTTATTATGTTAATGAAACTGAAAGCCTAAATCTTTTCATATCCATGACAGGAGGCAGTTTTAAGTATGAAAACTAGTCTACCAGACTAACCTGTATTCATTTGTAAAAATAAATTAAATAAATAAATAAATAAATAAAACATGTATGTTTTGTTTAACATGTTTTTTTGTTCTTCTTTTCTGCAGCCTTGTGCCACAACAGAAACATTCTGCTTGAGAAAATAAGAAACAATTGAGCATAATTATTGGTAAAAATAACAAACTAAATCCACTTTTCTTCAAACAAAACTGAAGACACATCATTTTACACACAGAAAAAAAAAACACAAAATGTAAGACACATTTCAGAAAACACAATGGCATTTGAGAAAATACATTTCTCTCAATGGATCAGAAAACACAACAGACAAAAATCTGACAACAAAACAGAAAACAGAGTGACATTCCAGAAACAAAACATTTAAGAACAAACAACAGCCTTTCACAAACTGGAAAAGGTCTTCATATACATGTATTGGATTTGACAACCAGCTCACAAACTACTTCTCCCAGTTCAGAAGCAGTCAACTACTTTGCATGTAGTCCAGCTTTTTGATATTTTGCGTTAACAATGTTGACAGAATCCCTGCACCACAGCTGATGGCTCTTATTTTTCACCTCATGTTTCTTCAAAAGAAGATATTTTGAGTGAAGGGAATGATCCTGAACACCAGTTTCATTTGTTGGACAGATCTAGTTTAGGGCTCGTTTCAAGCAAAAAAAAAAACAAAAAAACGCTTAATATTTCTTGAAACTTAACCCACAGCGACAGGTTCAACTGGCTAATGCCCATGTGCAGCTCATAGGATGTTTGATCTTTGCTTTAGCAAATGAAATGCATATCTCTTATACTGGATTTGATTCCAAGTTATGTTGCAAAAACTACTTTCTGCTACTACAGGTTAGCCCTTGAGGAAGCTTTTTTCTGGCTCTCGATCACTCTCAAAAGACATACTTTGCCAGTGATTAAGTCTTACGGTGTTCACGCCATCCTCTTTCTCATCCACATTCACAGTCTCTCTCTCTCTCTCTCTCTCTCTCTCTCTCTCTCTCTGTCTTGTCACCATCTCACGCCATCTCTCCAGCCCTGTCTCTCTCACTCTCTTGCTCTGTAGTTGTCAATCAGTGAGAGGAGCAGGCCAGACACACGGCCTCCTCAGAGGGTCGCACAGAGCGGTCACTGCCAGCAGGGCCTGTTGACAGCTTGGCGCTCATTATCCACAGCTGATACTGGAGACAGTTTAGATCCCTGCAGTGGAGGGAGTTGGTCAGAGGCTCCAGGTGTGGCTGCATAGATGGTGAGGGTGGTCATCAAATCTAAAATGCCAGACAGAATGTTGATGTTGGCCCCTTCTGCAAATTCAATGATCTTCACTTCTTAGAATGCAAATGCAACACCTTTTGCAGTCATGGGCCCAAACTGAAAATGTCTGATATCTCTCTTTACAGCCCCTTTATGTATGTCTGCATGTCAGTGAGGTACTAGTCCTGTTAACGAGGTAAAATTTACATAAGAATTGTAATAAAACATTCTTCAAAATAATCACATCCCAACAAAAACTTTCACATCTTTAACACAAAAGTGCATTCCTGAAGCTTTTTATATGTTTACTTTAATGGTGATTGATGCCTCATTTGTTATCATTAATCATCACTCACCAGAGCTGTCTAAAGTGTTTATCCCTAACACCATTACTGATGTAGTCCAGTAAAAAGTTAGATTGCAGAATGCATGCATCTTCTCTTGAGGGATGCTTCAGGTCATGCATTCAAGGATGCAGATGAAAAAGTACCTGAAGATGACTGAAGCTGGGCATTCATGCAGTGTTTTCATATTTTCATTTGGAATTTATTGATGAAAAACACAGATTTCACAAAAACAAATTAAACTTGAAACAGTCTTCTGATATTAATTTGGGAACACAATATTCACACTATTTATTGATAAAAATTAGCTTTGATTAAATCTTTCCAACTGAAAGACTGGATTAATCAAATGTTAGAATCTTTGATTTGAGTTGATTTGATTTTTGAGTGTCAATTTATGTTTAAATGGCAATAAAATATGAAAAACTAGATGATAAACTGGTCATTTTTTGGGCAACACTGGAATTTGGATTCAGCAGCAGCTCACAAAGTGAGGCAAGGGTCAAATACACTGAGTCGTTATTTAGTAACAAGATTTTTTGTATGATATAAACGGATATGCTGGGGGTGATCCATTGGTGCTGCTGCCCATCAAAGCTGTTAGGATGTCATACTGTGAATCTCTGCCTTTACCTTTGATTTACCTTCCCCTCTTTCTTACAACCAAGCTTGTTTTGACAGCACTTAACATTCCTGTAGCTGCCCAGAAGTACCTGAGGAAAACATTTCTCTTCCCAGAAGGAGGACATAGCGCTATCCAATAGGGAACGGAACGACCTGAAAAGAGAAAACAGGACAGAGAGCAATGGGTGCACCATTAAGAAATAGCCCCTAAACTACATCTGACAATAGCCAAGATTGCACTTGAACCCAATTCATTGAGGTAAAGTGGCCATTTGAGGAGGTGTAGTGGGGAATTGGTGTTCCTGGATTGAGATAGAGGAATACAGAGAGTGTGAGTTTCTAGATGTATACATCACTGCTGTTCATGGCTACATACTAGCTTAGAAAGTCATAGGGTGAAACACACAAACACCCAAATCCACATCTATGTACCTATACAAATAAAAGCAATAAAGGTATGCAGACTTATGTGCACAGAGGCTGTAGAGGGGATGAGTGAGGAGAGGTCAGATAGCAGTGTATAGCTGTATACTTATTTATATTCTTAATCTAATGTGTACTTCTTGAGACGCTTAGACATTCTAGAGGGTATACCAGTGAACAGGGTTGTACACAAATTCAAACTGGCTAACTCAGCATTTCTCTATTAAACACAGCCAGCATTGTCTCTT
Source organism: Chaetodon auriga (assembly GCF_051107435.1). Classification (NCBI taxonomy): domain Eukaryota; kingdom Metazoa; phylum Chordata; class Actinopteri; order Chaetodontiformes; family Chaetodontidae; genus Chaetodon; species Chaetodon auriga. The sequence goes on along the minus strand of NC_135074.1, from coordinate 13,795,720 downwards.
GGATTGATACCCATGTCAAACTGCTGACAGTAGCATTACATATCTACATGGGAATGAAACTGGTCAGTACCTGTACCTGAAGCCGATGGAGTGAAACTCATAGCGCTAAATTTGAGACCTGATCCCAGCCTGACACACAAATCAAGTCTGATTCTGGACCAACATAATGAGAGTTAGCATCCACCCTTGCAAGATACATGGTATTCAATGGGACAGCAATGCTTTAAGCTAAATGCTAACATTAGCATGTTACATAGTCATAATGTGACATTTGCATGCTAATATTTAGTAGGTGTAATGTTTACCGTGTTAATCATCTTAGTTTAGCACGCTAATATTTGATAATTAGCACCATTACAATTAGTCCTTATGGAAACGTAAATGTTTGTATGAAATTTCATGGCAATCCAGATAATAGTTGCGGGGACATTTCAATCAAAACCATTTCATCAAAGTCAACTTCATGGTGGCCCTACATATCTATAGTCCAGCCTGGTGGACTGACCAACTGACAGATGGGCAGACATATATACTGGCCTCCCTAGAGCGACACAGCTAGCATGTCTAAAATGATCACTTAATCACTCAAGTCGCAATGATTACACATCAGTGATAAACTAATGTTAAAATGGTTGAGCAGATTTGTGCGCATGTGTCTGTGTGATTACCGCTGAGTCTAACTGTATACTGCTGCGTATATGCTCATGCGTGCATTTGCCAGCACACAAAAATGACACAAGCGTCTTGACTTTTTTTCTGTATGAGTGCATTCCCTTTCATTTCACAGGCTCTGAGGCATAACAAAGACCACTGGAGCTAGTATATTGGCAATCACACAAATCTGCCTTCACCTCAATATTTAATGAGCTGAGCAAATTAGCCATACAAAGCAATCTATTGAGCCTTTCCTCCCCACTTTGCTGATACACACGCAGAGAAAAGCACCTCACAGAATGCTTATTATAGCTGAGCCAACACTTCTACCACTTTGGATTTTTGGAAAGTATAGGGTACAAGCAAATATAGAGAACCTCATGCACACACACAGAGACACGCAAACACACCAGCTGTACTGCACAAAACACACCTTCCATTATGCCACATGTTCTTGTGTCATTAAATGTCAATCTATGTTAACAAAATACCACTGGAATTCACAACATCGGCTTAATAACTACGTAGATTAGCACTGTTTTCAGCTGTGTAAAATAGAGTTGTTCAAAGAGATAATGATCATGGCTCCTTCAGTCAATCAAACTACACACACCCTGATCAGTGATCCATGTGTGATGATGGAGCCGCGTGTTTCTTGACTGTTAATTAAAATGTTGCCTGAACCTTGACAAGCCTCTGACTCAGAAAGTAACTTAATTAGCTTGTTAAAAACCTGGTTAAGGAAACATTTAATGGTGCTACAGTGAGAGGAAATGGGACTGTGTTTGAGGTTTATTAGACAGTTGCTGGCTGTCACATGTACATATTGAATTCAAATTAGCAAAGGTTTTTCAGATATCTTGAGAGTGTTGGCCTGACCCGCCCGTTAAAATGCTTTCTGGAAAATTGTTTCTCTAAATTGGTTTGTACAGCAAAACAGCCGTGGATACCTGACTAAGCAAAATGAACATTGACAAAAGCTGTGCCCCTAATTTTACGACTGAGCACAATTTAATCCTCATATGAATAAAGGAAAGACCTACCTGATAATTTAGAAAAAAAATAAAACACACAATTATACTGGCTGGGAGGAATGAAATGAACCTTAATGAACAACTTTTATAAAGTTGTTCTGAAAACTAAGGTGACGGCAAAGATTCGTCTGCCAATTCATGTACCGTAAGCTGTCTATGGTGTTATCTCCATACTGTTCCTCTGTGAGTGTGCCTGTATTTATGCAAAAATGTGAACGCCTGTGTGTCTAAGTAAGACATGGCGGTCTGGCAGAGAAATCCCTCTGTTTAAATACTATATCCCTGTCTAAACAACTACTCCATTTCAGCCTGCAGAGTAATCCCTGCACTCACTCAGCTAAAGCTAATTCACCATGCTCAGGGGAGGTTTCTCTCACCCTCCACGACCCATTCCCTCCCTTTCACTCACCTTTTATGGCATTCCTGGATCATCATTTAACAAGATTTCTCTTTTATTTCAGCAAAGACATAAAGGATAGATAGATAGATAGATAGATAGATAGATAGATAGATAGATAGATAGATAGGTTGCTGTGGTTAAGGTTTGGTTAGGGTTAGTCACAAAAACTACTTGGTTATGGCAGGGGAAGGGTCATGGTTTGGTTAATATGAGTACTTTGTCAAGGTTAAGGGACTTTCGTTGTCATGGTTAAAGTGATAAACAGTAAAGATTTGGGAATAATCTCGGTTGTGGTTGAAAGAAACCAGCATTGACTGTCTTCTTCCTCGGCTCCCGTCATAATCAATGCTAGAGGGCTTTGTAGCATGTCTTACAGTATGTTTTTCTGGGGGGGATTTGCTGAAACAGATGTTGCTGTGGCTTAGGACAGTCTTCTCTTCTAGCCAGACAGTGTCAGTGTGTTGAATTGAAACATGACGTGATTAAGAACAATAAGAAAAAAATCATTTTACTTGCACCTTGATAACTGGCGATTACAATTAAGAAACTCCAGAAACATGTTTGTTTGCACAAGTATAATTATCTCACTCTTTCAGAAATTCTTGTCATATTTTAAAAAATGAAATAAAATGCAGGGTTGTGTTTCTGCTGGTTTGCTGCCCACCGCCATTCCCCACCCTCCCCTTGGGTTTTGATGGACCACTCATTAACATGTAACTCCAAGGTTGAATGTGATGCTCACTCTGCTCCTCAGTGGAGGCTTGAATGGAGACAAATTTGCATGCTCTGCCACAGCATAATACATGTACGACTGCCTTTGAAAAAAAAAATTACACATACAACATATTTTCAAAAGATGTAGAAAATTGTATGACAGTTTGAAACTTGGGCTTTGATCCACCCCTCCATCATTCTTCCTATTTCCCTCATCTCTGTCTGGCACTCTTTTCTTTCCCTGGCACCCTCTTTCCCTCTGTGCCACCCAGTTCTTGGCGGTAGCCCTGCTCGCTGTCTCACCCATCTGTTTCCATTCATTAGGACAGGATTCGCTTCTCTGCTCTTCTGACACCTTTTCACATCGGGCTGCACAATGTAATTAAACAGGGTTGGGAGGAATGATTTCTGAGCTGCAGCTAGCTCCTTCCTCTTCCATCTACTTTAACTCTGCCTCGTTTGTTCTCATACGGATGGAGACAGCATGGGGCTAGTTTGTTGAGGCACTGTGAACTGTCTTCATGTAGTTAGATGTGGAACACTTTGTGTGTCATAGAACACATGGTTATGTTCTCCAACCGGTGCTTAAGTCAATCTGCATTTTAGTGGGACAAATAAAAGAAAAATCCCGATATTATCACTTGTATACAAGTTAACATGGGTAGGCCGTTGTCAAAAACAATTCCCACAGATTTCTATCTGAAAAGTGACAGTCCAGCAATTTACCCCATACAGTTGGAAAAATATCGGCTTTACTGGGAAGTATTTGCTGACAGCTTGATATAGCTTATACCATTGCATGCATGACTGGATGTAGCCAAAGATGTGTGGCGACAGCACTTCATCAGTGCAGTAAAATCAGTCAAATCCATCCAGAGAAAAAAGAAAAGAATATGGAAGGATTGATTTTTGGCTTAGTAAAAGAGTTGATACATCGACTGTATTCAGACTGTTTTATTGTTGCTATAAATAAATTTGTGACTTACAAACCAATGAAATGCTGTTGTGGCTAACTGGAGCAGCAATTAACTACTTGTGCAACATGGAAGCAACAGTTCATTCAGACAGCTACACATCCACAGTCCACCCACACAGGTGTTTTCAGTCATTTGTCTGATTACAGCTCTTATCATGACTGCGTGGGCATGTGCAGACTGTGAGTAATTGACTTCTCCCTCACTGCTGTGTTTTATTGCTGCTGTTAATTGTTGCATCTATTTGGGCACCTTAATGATGAGTACAATGAGTTTGGTGACCACTCATAAATCCTAGTAAAGCTTCAAAAAACCTCAGCCTGAGCAGAGGGTGAATCAACCAATAACTGAAAGGACCTGTCAGTGTCACACAGCGGGGCTTTTAGTATTTTTCTTGTTTTTATTTCTCTTATATTGAGTTTAGCATGACTGAACTATTAACTGTGCACTGGGTTCACTGTGTTGCTCTTTGTTTTGTTAATTTTAGGAGCTTTGTTTGAGAACAATGGACTATGCATAACTGAAGTACATTTCCAGTAAACATGATATGGTAATGGAAATGACTTTTTTACCTGATCTTAAGCCCCAGTCTTGACGAGGGGCCTTGTGTCAAACAGTATCAAGCCTTTCATTATTTCAGCTGATAGTGTGCTTATATGGTCCATATTTCTAGATGAATGTGTTTCAGAGCAAATCTGCTCTCAGGTATCCCAGCACAGAAAACTTGTCCACACAATAGACAGAGAAGGAACAGGGTGTTAATGGGGACCCAGCTGCTCCTTCTTTGCTCAGGGTGTTGTGCTTAGATTCTTTGTCTTTTCAACAAATTGACACAAAAATCTAGGACGCTGTTTACTCTATACATGGTGTATTGATACAGGCCCTTTTCAGAACATGTTGGCATGTAACAGTAGGAGAAGCACAGGTATAAATAATAAAATGAATGATGGCTGAATTCCATTCAGCTGCTTCACGTTGAGGATCCTGCTCTTTTTCATGCTGGCTCACTGTCACACTGTATGGCTCACTGGTACTTTTGAATAGAATTGAACCATTTTTAAGTTAATTTTAGTGATTTGTTTTCATGCACAAACAAACACAAACAACTAACCAACCACAGCCACTTATTTCTGAATTTTGTGCACAAATCGCTCCTGAATATATGCATATATACATGGATACATTTGAAATTTGGAGGGAAGTAACTGAAATTGTTTGTCTCACACATAATGAGACCCACATCACCACAATATACACAAACTCTCTCCCACCAATGGGGCAAAGAGAAATATATAGAAAGAACAGCAGATGAAAGGAAACAGAGAGTGCTGCTGGAACTGGGGCTGAGTAAGTGTGAGTGACCTCACCAGAGACACACAGACAGACAAACACTGAGAGAAGCATATTTCTAATCAGACTGTGGGCATTGTGCAGCGACCACCAGCCAATATGACAGACTGGTGAGAAAGACTCCTGGGGTAGGAGGGCAGCTTGTGACCGCAGGAGGACTCTCTGACTTGATTTCTTCATCAGCAGGTGCCAGGGTCCCCTGACACATGGACACATGCCGCCAGCATGCACACATAATGACAAATATGCATGCATAGGCACACATGCTCTCTCTCTCTCTCTCTCTCTCGCTCTCTCTCTCTCTCACACACACACACACACACACACACACAGATACATACACACATTTAATCGCATCCAAGTGAAGGTCTGGGACCTTGTGTCTAGGTTACACGCTGAGGCAACCCCTGAACTGTCCATCTGACCACTTGGACATACAGCTGACCTCTTTTGAATTTGAGCTGCCCTTCTTCTTATATTGTAATGAAACATTGCACCTCATTCTAACGGTCATCTAGTTGCATTTGAATGTTGACCCTGTGTTGGTTGGCTACTTTTAGTGTTTACACTTTACATTTACGTTATTGATAAGAAGACACATAAGAAACATTTATATTTGACATGAGTCTTAATAATTCAGGAGCTCATAGCGAAAACATTTCATCCACTTATATTCTACATTCTAGGTCAAAGTTAATTCTGATGAGAAAACTAGTTTACCAGAGCATTAAACCAATCATGAGGAAGACTCTTATATCTACCTCTCAAGTGTCTCTTTTCTCCTCTTCTGGGCTGACAGAGTTGTGTGTGTGCACTTATATGTATGCACAGAGTTATCCCAAGGACTGACCTGACACTTGGTTATCTCCTATCTCCTTTGGCCTCTCTGTCACATACAGAGTAGGGAGTGATGAGTGGCACAGGGAGTCCCTCAAGTAAACGATACAAACCATGCATTATGGATCCTCACGCAAGTAAACAGTAGCCAGTGACCTTTTGGACCAATGGAGAGGGCAGCAGAGAAAAACTCCCACAGCAAAAAAGGAAGCCAGCTTTTATTCTTTTATTACAACAGGATGTGATAGGTGCACCAGGAGGAGAGTCTGAATCTGTATCTGCAACTCTTCCCATTATTACTTTCTGGCTCTTCCTGATTCAGTCAGTGTATGTGTAGTAAAAAGCTGCAGTACTATCAGGGGAATTGCAGAGAAAAATATGCCGTACGTGCTAGTTTCAATATGATAATTGTTTGTCCGACTAGGCCAAGCTGTCACGGTCAGGTCAGTAGAAACTTAGCCTATGCAAGTACTGAACAAAAGGTTAATAACCCAGCAGCAAAATATTCGTTAATGTTCTGAATGCCTGTGTTCTTTGTAAGTAAAGTAAACAAAGTCCAAACAGAATATATAAAACAAGATCTGCGATGGCCAGGCAGGGAGTTCCACAATGGAGGGGCCCAGGCAGCAAAGGCTGAAAGGATCTCAGGCAGCAATCAGGCTCATAGGAAGTGAGCAGATCAATGATATAAGCAGGAAGCTGACTGTCCAAGGCTTTAAAAAGTAGCAGTAAAATCATAAAATCAGTTTTACAGTTGACAGGTAACCAGCGAAAGGCAGCAAGCATTGGTGTTGCTTCTCTTAGAACATGTTAAAAGCCTGGCAACATCATTTTATATGAATTGCAGTATTTGAAGTTTCGCCTGCTCATACCAGAAAAAAGTGCAAAGAAAGAGTCAAGTTTAGAGGAGATAAAAGCATGCATAACCTTTTCTAGATCTGCATATAGAATGACTGACGTGACCTTGGTTACAGGCCTCTTTTTTTAACATTATTAGATAAGCCACACAGACGAGATGAGAGATTGTTAATGCTAGTCATGGTGAAGACCAAGAAGGGGTAGTTATCATTATCTTCTCTGGTTTGCAGTCATTAACCTTTGGGAAATTTTAAGACATCCATCTCGGAATTTCCATGAGGCAAGACAGGATACATCAGTGGTACCAGACTTTCACAAGACATACAGTTGCGTGTCATCCATGGAGCGATGACAATCGATATTATGTCCCAGAGGTAACATGTATACAAAAGAGGAGACCCAGAATAGACCCCTGGGGGACCGCCAAGAGAGAGTCACATGATTGATGCCAACAAAGTGGCTCTGTCTAATGAGTCTGATTATCTTTTCCTATTTCGCCAACATGAGCTAAGATTTTACAACACACACACACCAGAATCTCCCTCTTCTCCAGTTTCATCTCAGGCCAGTGTTCCAACATTTGGCCCCCTTACTGTCCTCCCGTAGCATTAACATCTTCACCAGCTCATCTCCTTATTCAGACTTGTTGCAGATAGGACCCCTCTGCCTGTGAAACGTTGTGCTATATGTGGTGGACCAAATTCTCACTGCCTGTGCCTCTTGGCTTGGGCTTCAGGATGGTGATGATGAATGCTCACTCCATTGTGAGTCAGTGCTCTCATATAATAAATCAACAATTTATCCATTTCTGAAGGCTTGGGTTTCCTGTTTCTGACTGAGATTTGGCAGAGGAGCATGGAATCCAGCACCGTAATCATCTACCAATGGTCCAGAACGAGTTTTAAAGAGGAATCTGGGATTATATGACCCTGTTTGGGATCGGTTGTAAAAAATTGCAGTTTCTTGCTTTTTCACACTGATAAGGAGACATCAGGTCTTTGAGAGCAGCAAAGTCTGTGTTTGTCTTACTCTTATTTCCTCTCTGCCTTCCTACAGTGTCTTTTTAAAGTCATTATTTCTTCATTTAACCATGGCAGACAAGAAGATTTTGGCTTTTTATATCCAACAGGAGCTATAGAATCTAAAATATAAGCTATAAGAAGCTCTGGAGCCAAATTCCCAAACTAAAGTCTGACTTTATTGATCATTTCTGTGACTTTGTGTGTAATAATAAAGTGGATGTATTGTATGCTTTGAGTCAGTAACAAAAATGACAAATTAAGTCAGACTGGATATGTAGAGTAGTTGTCTATACTCTTCTCATGCATTCGTTCGATGATGAACGCATGACAATATTACAAAAGTAATATTCTTTGCTATTCAGAGATGTTCCGATGGGAGGGGTGAGATTTGTGGAAACCAGAGAAAGGACTGATGTCAGAATATAGGGGGAGCATGAGCACAGGAATGACATTTTGATTGGATTAATGTTGAAGATCATTTAATCAGGTTTAAAGTTCTTTGTAGCTGCTCTTCAGACCTGAAAATTAATTTCTGGATCCATATCTAGCATCCACAACAACAGCTGGATTTCATTTGTCAGCCTGTGCACCCCTGCTGCCTTGAACATTGGCAGTTGGACTGACTACTAGCATGAGATGAGGCGAGTGTTTTACCTCTGTGGCAAAATGATGCTCAGACCTGGATCCTAGACCTTTAAAGCAATATTTCATGTTAATAGAAGCCCACTATACATATATTGGTATCTAGAAATGTCACTTAAACTCTTATTCATGTCTTATGTTTTGCTGTGTTGGTTGTAAGTTTGAAAGGAATGTTGTTCCTGTAAAGTGACTCAGGAAAAAGCAACAATTTCAAGCAGTTACTGTTATTAGAGCAGCCACTACTTCTGAGTGACTCATGAACCATGAGCCAAAAGCTGTCAATACTCAAACTGAAGTCAATGACAGAGAGGGTGTGACGGTCACCTGCAGAAAAAGAAAATTATATATTAAGAGCTGTTTGAGAGCTTTATGAGAGTAACATGTTACAGTCAATGCCCCCTTTAGGTTTGGGAACACACACAAGCTGTTGATCCAGCAAATCGTTCCTATTCACAAAGTTGATTTTCATGGGATGTCAGCAGAAATCACCCATAGACACATTCTTAACAAAGTTGACCTTGTTTTTCTCCTCAGTGTGCTCCTTTTAGTTGGATGCAATGTCAATGACATTGATCAAGGCAGTATCATTCACAAATATATATGTTGCTCAAAAACATAGACATATATTTTATACGTCTGTAGTTAACATTTTTCAAGCAAGAAAGTAGAGTTATATTTTAAGTAGACATTACAATTCCTGGTGGAGCCGTGTGAATACCTGACAAGGGGATGGCTGATAAGGGGAAGATGACTGTTCATGAGTAACCTATAAACTTTTAAATTGGTAAGCTAATTCTTGGCTTTTTCTTCTTCTTCTTTTTTTTTCCAGCAGTGCATATTTGACTTTAAATGTAAGACACTGTAATGTCAAATAAAGGTACAACTCATGTGAGGCATGGACCCGGACAAAATCCATATGGACTACTAACCCAGTTCTTAAAGACATACTAGTTTCTGAGGTAAACTTAGAACAATGGGGCCCAGATTAAAATTATGGAGGAAAGGAAAACGAAACTAGCTGCAGGTATTTGTCATTGTCATCCATGAGGAAGCCCCAGATCCTGGGGATTCATCACTGTTGCGACACACTCCAGTGGATACATTTCCTGTACCTTTATCTAAAAGGAACAACCTACAACAGCTTGAATTTACAAGACCAGTTCTCACATTAACTACCACTCGAGGGTGTAGTGGGGTGTAAACCCACATTTCAAATTTAGAAATAACACTTTTCAAAATCTCCAAGGCATTTTGCAGAGTTTATGTTGGACAATGCTTTTCATTGTTGGTAAATTCCGGAAACACAAATAAAGTCCTGCACTACATTATTCCCTGTGAGCTTTACTACCAATGCACCACCCACTCATGCTAGACAGAAATACAGTATATGAATGGAAAACAGGTGTAGGCCCATTTACTGTGTGAGCCACTTACAGTCATTTACAATACCATATTGACTCCCCTAATACATACTTGGAATCCACAGAATGCACTAAAACACTCAATTATAGTGTTAACATTATAGAGTTTTTTTGATGTCTTAGACAGTCAGTCCACGACTTTGGTCCAGACAAATCCTGAATTCTAATTTGTCGAATACAAATGCAAAACTAATGGCATTCCCATGAGCCTCAGCTGTACCAGTCTTTAATGTTAATAATTGAATGTTAGCATACTAATATATTAAACTATCGTGAACATGGTATGCCTGCTAAACGTCAGCACAAACACCATGTCTGCATTCCCATTCTGAGCATGTTAGTATGCAGCCACAGAAAAACCACTGCTGTGTCGAACCACTGCCTCTAGGAGCCATTAGGGTGGCAGCAACCCTGTCTCCTAGAAATGACATTTATATACAACTAATTTGCATTCATGACTACATTGTGGTGACAATGTAATCGCTGCTCAGATTAAGTTTAAAGTGCATCCACACTCTTGTTTGTGGTTTAGTTTAGCAAACCCTTCCAGAAGGTTAGCAAAAGATCAACACATCCTCACACCTAAACGACCGAATAGGTTGATTGCCAATGGCTCCCAAAGCGGAAAAAGCCCAAGAAGACATATATCACCACTGGAGAGGACTAACGACAGGCCTACCCAACCTTTATCACATGGACATTCTTGCTCTGTATACCACATTACCAGACTTCGCTGCCTTAACAATTAAAATTAATCTATTTACACAGATGACCAACATACCTGTTTTTCTGGTGAGGACAGGATGGAAAGATTTTGATTTTGGTTAAATGTAAAAACATAAAAAAATATATAGAATAAAAGAAAATCTTATTTTAAAAGTGAAGTGCTTACTTTTTCCATATTAAACCACACCAAAATCTTTCCCTAATCTTAACCAAGTAGTGTCAGCGCCTAAACAGAACCATAAAATTGAATCTTAGTGTCAGCTTATTGAGTTCATGTGGTCAACATGTTAGCAAAAATGTGAGAAATGTACCTGGTCACCTCACAGATATAGTCTCCTTTGTTTCAGCTCCTATTAGCTTCTGAGACTCCACTTTCTTCACCAGTGAATCATGTCTGCTGTTTCATGCTGGAGAGGTACAGACTGCTGCACTTCCTCCCTAGGTGCTGCTGAAGGTATGGAGGTACACCAGTAAAGAAAATATTGCTGATGCAAATTTCAGTGTGGATGAGATTCTACGTTAGTTTTCTTTTATTCATTTATATTTAGGTGAACTTTCAGGTTTAACTTATTGGAATTAACAGCAAACATTTGTTAAGACTTTAAGTGAGCAGACAGTGAAATCAGACAGTTTGAACTCAATGAGCACTTTTGTCTTGCAAAGTATTTCCTTCATCCCATCTTTCTTCAGCTTTACTTTTCTTCCCAGAATGACCTTTATGAATAATGAGATGCTCGAAAGGTAGCCGTGACAACGGGTCTTCCTTGGAGACTGCAAATAAGCCCTGAGATAACGTAATTCAACACCTGACAAGGAAGTGCACAGTGTTCGCTTCATCCTTTGAACAGAGGGACGGAAGTCTGCTGATTAACGCTGACAGTTTGAAGAGCACATTGTGCCAGCACATTAATAATAAACTCTTTAAATACTGTGTATGCTTTTAGAGAAGGTTATACAGCCATGAAGGGAAGGTAAGATGTACAAATGAAGGATGAGCAGGGGATGACAGCAGGGTTAAAAGATAACTTGGCTTCGTTTCACACACTTTCTTTGCAGTACTTGTCCCATTTAAGGTCTCAATAAGAAAAATTACTAATTTTGGGGGGTACTAATTAGCTATTTTTTCACCATTGGAGGATATTTTAGTATGTACAAAGTGCATAATTAATAAGCCAAGAAACTTAAATGGCTTCCGGGGTGTTCAGCATTAATTGCCTCTGCAAATTAACATATCCGCCCCATCACTTTCTCCCACTGTGACTTTAACACTCCAGCATGCTCAGTGTGAGAAAGAGGCTTCCTCACAGGGGGACTGGAGAGGTCACGAACCTGAAAATTTCAGAACACGTGATATATTTATGTGGTAGATAAAGTATATTTTTATGCTTGTGTCAGAATGTTTCCTAAAGTCAGGGTATTTTCCTGTTTCCTGTTCTGCTCTGAAACACACACACACAAAGAAAAGTTTTAAGGTTTGCTTCAGTGTGTGTATGATATTGGTCTCTGTTTGCATGAAGGACAGAGAAGAATAGTTGCCTCCAGCACAAAACAGTGCTGTAGTAAATGAAGCTGCTCTGGCACGAAACTGAATTCAGTTAATGTGTGAATAGCAATGAGAAAAAAAAGAGTGAAAATAATAGGCCTAATGCCAATGTTACCCACTGCATTTCTTAGATCATGTTAAAAGACTGGCTTCACATGAAGCACTGGAATGGCTGAACCCACCCCGACGTTCTTATACTAACCACTAATCCCAGTACTAGTACCTAGTACTTACTAATATAGTTCTTTGAAAAAAAAAAAAAAAAAAAAGGTTAAACGTGTTCAATTCTATACTCCTCCATTGTTTCTGAAACCAAAATGGCAAAAAAAAAAAAAAAAAAAGCCTCATTAGTATCTACAGCGGATGTATTTTTTTTTTTCTGCACCTCAAAGACTGATTTGTTCAAAGAGAGCAACTTAACTATGACATGAGGGAAATATAAAAGCTATTCAAATCAGCTTGTTCAGGGATTTAAAAATATAAATAAGGAAATGACAGTTTGAAATAAAACTTAGTTGACTTGTTCCCTGCATAGACGGAGTGATGTGTGCCAAATATGCCACGCTACTCTGCCAGCTCAGTGGGTGCAACTCCCCCAGTGTCAGATGACCAGGTTGTGAATCATTGATCTGAGCAAATCAATAGTCAGCACGTCCATCTCCCAGCCACTCTCAGTGGGTCGCCATCTGTGTGTGTGTGTGTGCGTGTGTGTATGTGAGCATATCCTGTCCGAAGCCATCACAGGAGCCCATCAGCACACTCCAGGTGGCAGCCATCTGGGTCCTGCCGCTTAACACACAGCATGCTTCCCCGTGTAGGAGAGTGTTGTATGTACGCATGAGTTTGCGAGATAGAGAGTGACCACTAAATGTCACATTTGTGGGTGTGTATCCTCAGTGACTGCACTGTGTGTAAGTGCTGCTGAACTGAGTCACTGTGTGCACGTGAGAACATGACCGAGCGAAGCATTTCTGTACAAAAAGGTGGAAATCTCTATAAAATGTGTGGAGATGGAGATGCAAACTGGCAGTGGAGGTGTTGGCCTGCACTGATGAAGGTGGGGTGATAATAAAGTGGTAACAAGGTACTTGCTGTCTTGGCATGCTACTATCATGACGGTTGGCTGTGAAATATTTTGGAGGAAACACTCAGCTTGTGAGCATGTTTCACACTAAGTGTACAAACATGGCAGTGTGGTGCGTTGGTGTGAGGTTCTGACACTTCTTGACAGGCTCATTTTCTCATTCCTCAGACTCACAGGACTCTCTGTATGTGTGTGGGCTTGAGTCATGACACTCTTAACAATCATCGCACATGAATTCATATTTTGCTGTTGAAACAGGAACAAACTCCTTCACGGTTAATTTAATATTTTCATGGCTTAACTTCTTTGAAACAAAACTGTAACTGGAAATTCAGCCTCTATAATAGTGGACTTCTGTGTAAGTGTCTTTTTAGTGGCACGTCTAAAAGATCCCCTCCTTGAAACATCACACGTATAGTTTTTTTCTATCAATTATACTGTAACTTTAAAAGTACGAGCTTTATATTTTATGTTTTTGTGGACTGCAGATTGGTTCAGTGCCTGCATGTACAGTAAGATCTGTTGAGGAGCCTGTGATTTGTTTCTCCTCACTGCTTTGAATTAGGTTCAGTGTGGAATTTGTTGCCCTGAGTTGAACTTCTCAGCAGCACACAAATCCTGCCACCTTGGTTTGAATTGATAGATGCAACCCCGAGCCATGGCTCCAACTCTAACCTCAACTTGTCACAGCTATGGCCGTGTCCCACTTTTTTTTTTTCCCGTTTTCCCCTTCCCTGTGTCTCCTGTGCTCCTGTCTGTCTCTGTGTCTGTGGCTATATTAGAAAACCGCCTTGTGTACTAGCATTACGTGCTGATTTGGCCAAAATGTAACATGCAAACAGTTTGCAAACAAAAGTAAAATCTACAGTATGCCAAAATAAAGCTGATGTCGAACTTATTTGGCAAAAATCTCCAGTACACATTGGTCTAGTCCATCTTGCCTACTGTGTCCCTCATGTAAAGCACTGGAATGGTAACAACAACCAGGCAGACCAACAATGGAGTGCTATCTCATCACTAAATTCACTAAATTTTACATCAATAAAAGTAGGAATAAACAGTCCAGCATTCAAAACCTTACTTTAAAAAGTACGTAGGTATTATCAGCACATTTACTTCAAGTTTCAAAAGTAAAAGTACTGCAGAAAAAAATTAACAATGTTTTACTATTACATGCTGTGTTTAGATTAATGTTACTGATGCATTAATGTGTATGTTGCCAACTTTAACAAATTTGTATACAGTACAGTTGGATGATTTAATCTACAGCTATTCATCATAATCTATACAATCATTGTATATTTGTGGCATCCCTGTTCTTTGAGAATGGAGTATCTCTAAAAGGTCAACTTCTTACAAGATAAGAAAAACATCTCTGTTTTCAGCTTTGTGATGATGCATTTTCCAGGTAATCCACGAGGGTTTTTAAACGGTTTATTTGTTCAATTTGTACTTAAGTGCAGTGCTTGAGTAAATATACTTAGTTGCATTCAACCACTAGGCATGGCTGAACTGTTTTATGGGACTGATAATCTTAAAAAGACCATGCCGGCCATTTGGGATTCTTCCACTGGCTCCAATGATTGGTTTACCCAGGTCTCTAGTTCACTCCCTGTCCTGTCCTCCGTTCTTCAGTTTCCAGGCCACTTGCCCCATTTCCTACTGAATACAAAAGCATCTGTTACCAAAAGTGAGTTGAGTTGATTCATACAATGCAGTGGAAACAGAGCTAAAGAGCAGACCCTGTTATCCCAGCACCCAAACCTTCAAACAGTGATCCAGCCAGTGATGTGAAGGAGTAGATTATGAATTCCCTACAGATTCTTCTTTAATGATGCAGTATTGGTGCAGGCATATGCATAGTGTACTCAAAAGAACACAAAGTAACTATGCTGCATGTTAGTACACACTGTGTAAGCTCTCACAATTGGTTTCAGCCACACATTATGACTCAGAGACAAACCCTCAGTCATGATACACTGTAGTGTAGTGTTAAAGAGCACTTTACAAACTTGAATGTGGTGGAGGTATGAAATAAATACTATTCAGAACTAATTATTCACCAAACTATAGCTAGAAGCAGACTTGATGAACACATTTACTGCTAAATTACACATAACATAAACATAACATAACATAAACTTTATTTAAAATGCAATATAATTTGCTCTTTAGTTACACCTACACTGTCATAATATTGTGTTGGTGAGTGTGTGCGTGTGAATGGTTATGGCTATGTGCTTTATGTGTTATGGGCAACCCAACCCATTATCTGCAGCATCTATCGCTGCTAAAACCAGGACGGACGACACACCACACACACCCCTCCTCCTGCGTTTTTATGCATCTGTGTCGATACATACACGTGCATATCCATGTGAGTTTGCACATTAACATGCACATACCCTGTACTTGCAGAGGCTTTGTCCCAAATCCCCAAACAGTACTACCTGCTATCAGAGTTACAGTTACACAGGCTGTGCTGTGGAGCAGAAAAGTAAACACACTGTGAAACACTCAGAGTCCCTTGGTAACACTAGCTGTGGCCATACATCATAAGAAACTGACCTGAAAAAAAGGAAAAAGGACAGATTTGGGTTCATAGGCAAGAGTTGTCTCACCAATAACTGAATGGAGATGCTTGGGGTCGAACTGTTATAGTTCAAAAATAAACAATTTCTTTGGGTCACAAAAGACAAAGACAACAAGCGGTGGTGCTGTGTCAATTAGCAAATGTTAGTATGCTAAGTTACTAAACTAAGATAGCATAGCCTGCATCGTTACCATCGGGCCTGCTAAACATCTGCATGTTAGCATTGTTTTTGTGAAATTGTTGGCGTGTTGTTGTTAGCATTTAGCTCAAAGCAAATCTGTGCCTAAGTGCTGCCTCTTGTTTTGATGAAATGAGGAAAAAGTTCTGAACAACAATATGTAATTTCCTGTGTTCGTTGCTTAAGTTTGCTAGTTTCACATGCACTGTTTTTGTTTGGCTTACTCTGAGTTCTGTTCAACATGTCTTTTCACCAAGATGACCTCCATCTACATTTGCATGGCTGAGCAGGTCTGCCTGTCCTTCCTGCTTGATTGAGTGTAAGAGGATTGCACACTGCCTATTTTTTCTAAAAGTAAAAAGAAGTCCTCAAATAGCATGTGGATGATTCACATGCATATACAGTACACGTGCATTGTGTGTGTGTGTGTGTGTGTGTGTGTGTGTGTGTGTGTCAGACTGTCAGTGGATACTTTGCGTAATTTTCTCCCAGTTTCACAAGCCGTTCTACCTTTCGACGCTGAGATGACAGGGTCGTATGTCATCTCTCATCTCTCCCTTCTTCAGGTGTCAAACTTGGACAGGAAGTCAGAGGATTTAAGCCCTGTGCTTCCTGCCATAGTATGATTCAGTTATCGTTCATGCACAGCTGTTTCTGCTGAACAGTGTTGTCATTCCCCTTGTTGCCAGGATTATTTCGATTTAGGTATCTGTCCCACATGCTGATGCTTTTTTTGAAACTAAAGACAGCAGAGTTCAGAGAGAGCAGCAGGAAGTGCTGTTGTTTTAAATCCTGACCTTCAGGGTGCACATATGAATTTAACACTTAACTAAAAATACTTTGATGGTGCACACAATGAATCTTACTTTCTTTTTGACTTAGAAAGAGATGAATCCAATGATTCATCATTGTTTGTGTTTATTATAAAAACTGATGCAGCATCTATGCATCATTGGATTTTACTGTGAATCTGAATAAAGAGATTAGAACAGAAACAACTTTCATTTTCAAAATGTCCAGCCTCAGTCATTCTTTGTCCCACGCAACGGTGACATTGAAATGGTCCTTTTCCAAAGGCTGGAAAGAGAATGAAAACAGAAGTTGTCCATGTTTTGATTTGAACAACCACACAGTGTTTAGTTGAGGTTCCTGCACACATTGAAGTTACTGTCCAAAGTCTGTTGGGCCTTGGTGCATGAAAAGCAACTCATCATGTAAAAATAATGAGAACTCTACAAGGATTTCAGGAAGGATTTAAAGGAAGCATATATACTACAGTAACATTAATTTAAGGACAGTAACTTTTTTTTTATTTTTATTTTATTTTTTTTGTAAATTTAGCTCAGGGAACATTTTTTGTTAACTCGCATTAGCCATGGTGTCAGGGATGAAGAAAGTTACTATCCAGACTTTCTGTAGCAGAGCAGAGCATTAACTGTGACAGCATTTTCATTTAGAAACAGAATCGCTGCTCATTGTCCACTTCTTGTCTTTGCTTGCATGGGAAGTGAATGTAACCTGTCCCACATGCACATTCTCTTTTATAGCATGAACAAACACAAAGGATATCATGTGTTTTGAAACGATGATTTCACACTGATCGGCCACTTGGTGACATCACAACTTGTTTAGCATCCAGTCCACATATAACTTAAGGTGTGATCTCACATATACTGAGACTTGACTTTCAGCGGATATGGGACATCTTGTGTCCAGCAGTTCAACTTTTGAAGTGGAAATATGTACAGATTCTGAATTTTTAAGTTAAAGAGAACGAGTTGATGTAATTGTAAGATATTTTAATGGTGTGATTCAGCTACCCATATGTCTTAAAACATGTCTGGAAGGGGATGTTTACATTTCAAAGTACTGGAATTTTATTTTATTTTATTTTTATTTTTTTTGTTGCACATAATATTTCATTATTTCAAAACACTGAAATATTTTCTGCTGAATAATAGGGAAATAATATGAAATTAGAAAAGGATGTAATAGCATAATGCTGAAAATACCTACTATACGAATAGGGATAGATGACATGAAAGCTTTAAATGTTAATATTTATTGTCACCATCGTCTAACATTCATGGATTTCTGTTTAAACACTAAACTGTGCATGTAGGTAGTGGACTTGCTTGTAAGCAATTTGGATTTCATCAGTCCAGGACTACACTACATACCAAAGATCAATGGTTTCTCTTTTAATGGGTCACTGATCAATGGGGCTGTATTGAAAGCAAAAAATCAATAAGGAAGCTATTTTCCCATTTGCTTATGTAAATTACTCACTTGCCTGCAGGAGGCATGCAAACCATTTAGTTTTCCTACAAAAATGGACATATGTGATAATCAGTCAAGACTTTCTTTTGTTGCACCGTGAAATATATCTGAAGCAAAACTAATAATACAACTGCTGGTACTTTTGTATTTTCCAGAGTACAATCTCGGTAGATTCAGAGGGATACTGGAGCTCATGCCCTAAAATGCAAGTGCACTTCTCACCTCCTCCTCCAGCTTAGATCAAATTCTTTCTTCAGGTGTTGCCAGCAGCCCTCTTAAGGCTCAGTTTGTTTTTTTGCTTTAAGTGAATGGGTTATCATTACCACTATGTTCATCTCAAGCAGGTCATTTAAAATCAGCAGAAGGTTAATTAATTAATCAAGTTTAATGGAGGACCTTGAAATGCCCCTTGAAGAAATATGTGCTTTATAAAGGCCTTAATGAATGTGACTTCAGTGTTTGCCAGGAGTTTATTGATCGGAAAAACTCATTCTTTTTAAAGGTCTTAGTAGGCTCACATGTTTTCTTTCTTTTTCTTTTTCTTTTTTGTTAATTTACTGTTCTCACTTTTCCACCCCCATTGATAACATGCAGTTGTAGAAGTTGCCTGTATGGAATAGGCTGAAGAATATCTATATGAAAAAGATGCATTTGTTGTGTGTATTACTGTACAGCAGCATTTCACAGAATTGCCAATATCATTCTTTAACTAAAGCAATGGCGGCTCCTTCAAATGGATAATAGTTGTTATGCAACTTTGCAGAGTGCTCTGGGTTAAGTGGGGTAATTTAGCCATTTAAATCAATTTAACAGTTTCAATTAATCCTCAGAGCTCAGGATGCTGAATTACACAAACACCGTTTCTACTGAATTTCTGCAGTTGCATCAAGGAAATTAATTGTGGCAGTCTTGTCCTTTTCTGTGTTCTGGTTTTCAGTTTTTTTCTTCCTCAAATGTATCAGCAGTCAGTATGCACTAATAATATTATCTATCACCTCTTCACAGTTGTATAGTATTCGGTCGGTGTATTGGGTCGTTTTTCCTTGATGTTTGGGCTTCTACCACAAGTAAGTAGACAGCGTAGTTAAATGGTTTTCTTTTTTATCTGCTTTAATTGTATTTATTATTGATTTATATAGGGAGTGTGTGCATGGTGCTTTATTTTGAAAGTTGGCCAGATTCTCTATGCTGTTCCTGTGTCTGACTTCCTGCCTGGCTCAATCTGTTCTGTGTAGCTTGACGCAGCTACCATCATATAGACTACATGCGTATTCTCCATGGAGCAGAGTGAAGAGCTGCTGCAGGGTCACTTCTTTCTGACTCCTCCCGTCCTGCTTAACCTAAGAGCTGTCTGACAGTATCATATAATTTCCTCATTCATACGATCAATATCAAAGCATATATCTGAATGCAAGAGTTTACATCTTTAGAAAGGTCAATATCCTAGTTAGATGTTCTTAAACTTGACTGCTTTTATGATCAATCTGCCATCAGTGTAAGGAAACACACACAGCGATGTCTGGACATTGTGGATTCATCCATCTATACATTGTCCTTCTTTCTAGCACTGTCTCTGTGGACATTAAAGCAGCTGTCAGGTTGTCAACCCCTGCACTAAAACATTAGAGAAGTGATTTCTCTAGCAATCACTGTTTAAATAAAACCAAATCTGGATGAAGCTTTAGGCACATAAGATACTGATCAATGAGCAATCAAATGTTCGACATTATATGAATATTTCTGAATGAGGATGGTTGTGGTGCAGCTGACTTGAGGATTCTAAAGCTTGACTAAAAGTCTTTTAAAGCTGAGTTGTGTAATGGGAATTCTTATTATTCATCTTCTCTTTGCTCAATCATAAGTATTCACTGTCTTAAAGCCTTTTGACTTTACCATCAAGTTTCATCAACTCAGAGTTCAGGTTTAAATTCAGTTTGCAGTCTCATATCTTCATTCAATAACTGTTGCAGATCTTTTATCTTTTTTTTTTTTATGATAGGTATCATTGGCGTGCAGCATTAACAGTTGTCTGTCAGTATCAGATCAGTCAGCATGGGTGCCCCCCAGCGTTGTTTCAGCTCTTATTTACATTGTTTACCAATGACTGCGCTGCAAGCCAGGGAACTAAATCACATTATGAGATTCTCTGGGGCCACTGCCACTCTTGGCGTCATACACAAAAACAGTGGTTTATTATATTATCTCCTTTAAATATGTTCCTGTTGATAACAATGTGATTCAGAAACCCAAAAGAAGACGCAGGAGATTGTGCTTGATCCCAGAGCAGTGAGCCAGCACTGGCCAGTTATCATATGCAGCCATTTGTTGAATATGAAAAGAATTTCTATCTTATGAAGCTAATTCCTAACTTGTTTCAGCTCGATCGAGTTACTCAGTTTCAAGTGGATGACACAGTATGACTACTAATTTTAGTAGTAAAGTAACCAAGTGTACTGTGGCAACATAATTATTCAATGCCAATCTTGTTTGAGTTAGACAAATTGATTCTCACTTATTTGCCAAAGGCAACATCACTTAGCAGATATTTTGCAAATTTGGTAAAAAGCTTATCAAGCTCAGACAGTAAGGAGACACACATCATCCTTGTTTAATGCACTGATAGACACACTCACTTGTTTCATAAACACAAGAGAGCATCTCAGCATGAAATGAAAAGGTGTCCCTACTGATAAATGTTTGGTTTATTTTCCAAATTAGCATGCAAAGTATAATTAAAAATTGAAGCAAAGTACCTGCACATGGCCTGTGAAATGGAGTGTGCTGATGAAGCTGCTTTAAGCATTGATTTTTAATTAGCAATTCCCAGGAGTGACGTGAGCTGAAACGTGAGTCTGATTAAATATGGTGTCTGATTCCCACTTCTTATTTATGTTGCATACATTTACTTTTCACATTTGAAAAAAAAAAATATTTGCATTTGTAAACATGCTGTTTATGTCCATATAACAAGTTACTGTAATTTTCATTTTAGCAGCTCATCTTACATGAGCACATTGCATTCTCGCCAGCAGTTTATTAAATATACAATAGTGACAGCATGGTACATTAGTCGCCCTGCTTTCTTTATATCCATTAACTGAATGTGGCTGTTGAACTCTTGTGATAAAAACGGGATCCTGGTAATGAGAACATCATACTATGCAGCAAATAGCCATTGAAGAACTACTATACGTCACTCTATTCCACTTTGTGCATTATTCATGTCCTTATAGCTTTGGTGACAGTGTAGTGCTGCTGCAGTCTTTGCTGCTATCAACATGCAGTCATTATAGTCAGTGAATGGGCTCACTGGTTTGTCGCTTTCTCTTCCACATTTCATTCTGTGTAAATACCATTTCACTTAGAATGAGGCGACCAGTAACTCGACCAGATGCTTTGGATGATGGTTGATTATAAATGAAAACTCCAAAAGAAGTTGTTTTACCTCATTAGCTTGACATTGATTTTTAGTCACACCTGTCTGGAAACTGGTGTGAATGATTGCACTCTGTTTTAATTCATCTTTCACACTGAGGGCCAACTTTTTTGGAACTGGTGCTGTAATCTTTGTCTGAGGAGGACAAGAACATTACTATACGGTGATGTTTAAAAAAATTTCAATACTTAATTCTCAGGTTAAGAATTTGTATTGACAGTTCATGACAAAGGTGATCATAGGGACAAGAAAACAACTAATAACCAGTTTCAGGCAAAGTCTGAAATGCATTATGACATACAATTAAAGGACTAAATGTAGTTACATATATATTTCTGCATATTACCTTTGTCCCCATAAGAAAGGTGAGTCCCCACAATGTCAGTAATACATCACACACACACACACACACACACACACACGCATCTGTTCCACACTACAGCGTTAGTAGGACAGGTTAGGGTACCAGGATGCTGATTGATTGAACAGCCTTATGTATTTACTGAATTGTTTACCAGTGTCAAATAACTCATTCTAATCTGAGTTTGCCAGTCAGTGCAAGTGATGTGGAGTGCAAGAGGCCGTCCTCTGATCTCCACACACAAAATACATATCCAACATACACAAACACATGTGCACTCATAAGCATGTGCGCATGTGCAGTCAGTTGGAAAATTGTTTGGCGGTGATGTGCCATGCGTGTGAGGAGAGACAGATCAGTAAAGAGACAGTGAGAGTGAGAGGAAGCAGGGGCTGTCTGTTAAAATGCTGACAAATCCCTGACACTTAGTCTCTTATCTCTCCCTTCTCTCATGCAGTTTGCGTTCAAATATTATGGTGTAATATTTTTTAACGGATGGATTACGAAAGTGTTGGCTTGATTTTATTCAAGGCGATTTAATAGTGCAAAATAAAATCTTTGAATCCGAGAGGAAAGGTCCAGCTGGTCCAGCTGGTTACGTGACACATAGTTACCTAAGTGTCTTTTTCTTACAGTCACAGTGACACAGGCATTAGAGCGTCTTTATAGTGTCTGCGTGTGTGTGGTTAGACCATGAGGAGGAAGAGAGGGTTAAATGAACATTTTAGACCTCAATCACAGCCTTTGTTTTTACGGTTTTGCAAGCTGAAATCCAAACATACCCCAAAAGACGACTGTAATATGAAGAGTAGACCCAAAATCACATTTGATTTGATACATTTAAATCAGCATCCCCGAGTTCAAGACAAGTCATCAAAAATATGTTTTACAGGCGGAGAAGAGGAACTTTGATCGAAAAATGCTCAAAAATGTTTTATTTATAATGTAACAAAAGATAAACAAATAATCATCACAGGGACAGTGTTAGATCTCTAGAAATGTATTTTACGATTTTCAGTGTCTATAATTAACAAATTTGTGCTCCACAACTGGATAAAAAACATTCAATGGTAATAAATATTACTTTGTCTCGACAGGATTTGGACTCAATAGCCGACACACAAACAGGGAGTCAAGGTAAAATAGGAATTATTGAATGAGCAATGAGTGGAGACTCCAGGAACACAGGAAACTCACAGCTGGGAAGTCCTGAGAACAGTTGGTGAGGCACTGAGGTGGAGAGCAGTTCAGAGATACGCTGGAGTTCACTGAGCTCAGGTGGTGTGAGTACTTGCGTTTAGGGCACAAGGTGGTGGAGGCACAGGTGAAGCAAGGTGGGCTGGAGCTGGAGATCAGTACAGGAGAACTCACTGATCGAAAAAGGAAAAAAGACACAGGAGATCAGGCACTGGTGACTGACACGACAGAACAACAACTAGATATTTAGTAATGCTCGTAGGTAACGCTGGCAAACAGCCAACTGTACCACTAAGCAGCAGAAACAATCTGGCAATGAGTCCTCTGCAGTCCACAGTCTTTATGCTGTGCTGATTGTGATGATTCCCAGCTGTGTTGGAGCTCCCAGCCACCTGGAGAACCACGCCCAGCCTCTGCCAAAAAAGGAAGCACAGGAAACAAAGCCCCACACCTCTCCACAGAACACAAGAAAACCCAATCCACCACAAAATATTACAGGATACAGGTCAAGAATTCTGCTTTCATGGAATCTGCTCAGTTTGTTGTCTAGAAATTGACGAAAATGCTTAAAAAATCAATAATAAATAATAATCAATAATCCAAAATCAAATTCCAAACATTTCATTCGTTTCACTGGTTGTTACTACAGCACAGAACAAGTGAAATGCTTTAAGTGTAGACCTATTTTCCATTATTTGCAATCTTTCAAACACATGAAGCATATTCAAATAACCCAGACTCTCTATTAAACATGATACATCACAGATGCTATAGTCGAGCTTCCTCATAGTTGTTAAAATGACTCATCACAGAGGAAAAAATCACCTCAATTGGTGGGTAATAAGTCACACTGTCAAAACAAGCTTTTGATAGTGTTGTCTCCTCTTTGTATGCTCTCTCAGAGATTTCCTGCTGGAATTTGTGTTTCAGGAGGCATGAAGCAGAATGGTGATTTTGTGTTTTTTAATTAAGGCCGTTGGTTATGTCTTTGGTTTGATTATAACAGTGTGGCACAGCTCCGTCTGCGATGGAAGAAAGAGGCAGCTCCCTCACATCGCTTCTCATTAGAGACACTCCCGGGGCCTCATCAAAGATCTCCCTCCCTCGCTCCCTCCTTTCTGCCACTTCCCTCCCTCCCTTCTTCCATAATGTGCCGTTTTCCCAGTACACTGCTCCCTACAGCTCCAGGACATGCTTAACAAACACACCAGCAAAACACTCCTCCTGATGCTAACTTTTCACCGTTTTGCTCCACCACAAAAAGAAAATCACAGCAACTCCCTTCCACTGCGAAGTTCACTCTTGCTTCTTTGCCAACAAATGAGGTTTTCAGTGATGGATGTTTGATCTGTGCAGCACAAAACGAGCTCCAGAGTTCCCTATGCTTATGTTGTTCTTGAAAAATGGGCTCTGGGGAGAGATGTACCCTCCACGGTTGCAAAAGCCTAAAACAAGGCACTTTCAGGCTGTATTTACCACGGCGTTACCAGATTTTTCCCAGTGATGCATCACAAAAGTCACAAGCATATAGCATTTAATGGACATGAAACAGTGATAATTTCTTTGTGTCATCACTGGCTTTATTACACAACATGAAAATGATGCTTGCTGAGTCTTTCTCTCATCAGCTGTTCAGTAAGGAAAATTGACAAAGGTAGCAGATACTGACTGAGAGGAATTGATTCTTTTTTTTTTTCCTGAAGAAATTGCACATTACTTCCTGTTCCCTGGTTTCACTGACACTTGAAAGGTCTGGGAGGTATCGAGTAATGGCTAGTCTATTATTTACCTCCTCAGTACCACGGTAGCATCACAGCAGTTGCATGCAGGGTTAATTGGCCCAGCTGGCTGCTATACAGTTAACTCAGTAGGTAAACTCATTTAGTGACTAAATTCAAATCCAGAAAGGGATTTTATAATTACAGCCTAGAGTTTGATTGGGATATGTTATGCAGGGTCCTTTGCTGTCTCAGGTCTGCTGTGGGTGCACACGTGTGTGTGCATACATTACAAAATCTGATTAATATTATTTAACAAACTGTAAACAAAATATAACACAATGAGACAACCCTCTGCTCTGAACACTAAAATGCTAATCAAAGTCATTCTAGATACTGTTGGCTGTGTGCAAAACTGCAGCTGATATCAATAAAATTTAAAAGTGCAGTCTCCTGTTTATCAAATAACTAAAGCTTGCCAGCTAACTTTCAGTCACATATACTGTTCCACCTTCAGAAGACCTCCATATGCAGATTTCTTATTTCTTGTTAAAGTGATGTCTATTTAAGTAATATCTACAGCTTAGTTAGTCACTGACAAATATGGGATGGCAAATGGCTTTTTGAACCGTGGACATCATTTATTATTTTTGAGGTGTCTGAGCTGCAGATCTTCAGAAGCCAGAAATAGACACAGTTCAGTTAAAAGCATTATTTATTTTTTAAAATACTGATGCTTACAAAGTGGTTGCTCAGTTATTTTCATTTTCTACATTACAGAGGGACAAACTGGTACACTGTTGTAATGGGAAGGGGTAGTTCACGTATTATTAGTTTTTATTATTCATGACATGAGAGAGGAACATTATTTACAGTGAAACATGGTTCATGAGGTCACACCAAAGGGCTCAAACTGGTGCTTCATTCTTCATTCTGCAGAATTTATGTTCCCTCCTCTGACTTCTCTGCCAAAAAGATGGAAAACAAAACAAAAAAAGGCATCTGGATAGATTTTTTTGCACTAGTTTCTTTTGGTGCACCACATAATGCAATTCTACAGAAGGCTGCTCTGCCAAGGGCAAGCCCTTGTACTCACATATTTCTGTGGTTTGAACAACTTGCTGCCACCCAGCATTCTGATGTACATGTGGAGGAGACGTTCATAAATCTTAACACTATGAATATGGAAATTGAAAAAACTGAAAATAACAAAATAAAGCTGAAAGAGGCAGTACACAAGGATTAAGGCAAGGCACCTAATGGGGTATCTGTGGTATCTGTGTACAGTATATACAGTATACACACACACACACACACACACACACACACACACACACACACACACACACCAATCACTGGCTTTCTAGCCTCTTCTAGCTGTCTTTAGCCATGTTCACTAACAAAGACCAAGCCCATAAGATACAGATTGATAATGGTTTAATGAATATTATGGATGGATGATGAATGAATTGAGGCTCAGGGTGGGAGAGTTGTCTCTTTGGATGTTCAGTAAAAGCCACAAACAAACTTCAAGAGGCCAAGAATTTGATGACATGGTCAGGGATTGCCTGCCAGTAAATGGTAGAGGCAGCTCCAGAGTAGAGTGAATGTCCAGGGTGTCTTCTGAAACTGGAGAAGATTTTTTCTGGAGGTGGTGGAGAATTCATGGGTTGCTTCGCCCATTTCTGAGACCCTCAGAGAATTTTGGGGGGAAGCTTGAATGGCTAGTTGTAGTTTTAGGTAATCATGGATATGTTCGAGTGGACTTAGGAATTAATCAAAGTCAAAGACGTGGACGGGTTAAAGTAAACTGAACTGGTTAGTCTAGCTGTGTAAGAGGTGGTGCGTAAGAGTTGGATATGTCGAGACATGGCTGTGTGTCGAGATGGTTGGTAGTATGGCATAGTGGCTGTGAACTCTGTGCAGCGTAGAAGGCCAGAGAATGCCAGTAGGAATGTGGTTTCTGAGATTTGTCTATGAATGGAGACAGAAAACCTGAGCAGAGTGTAGTGATGTGGAGAGCAAGGAGGTCTGAACTGAGGGGCAAACATTGAGACGTATTGTGTGTTTCAGCCTTGCAGAGACCTTTGATTAACGAGCTGATGTGAGAGTAGGACAAAGAGGGACATGGCGCCCCCGTGGGCGATTTTGGGAAGGACTTAATTTCCCTGATGTAGACTTGTACAGTGAAAGTTTTAATCTTGAAAAAGAATTGGAGGAGGGTCAGAGAATTGCGGCACTTGTGTGAGAATTCTGGAACAAGAAATGGGAAGGTGAGTCAGCAAATGAATTTTGTGGTCTGGCATGTGGAAGGCATGAATGATGATCTGCTGTCAGAGTAAATAGCAGTGTTTTTTTGGATGCTGAAGGAGGGAGTAAGAGTTGTGTATTTGGATGGTTGTTGAGAACCACCTGCCATCTTGGTAGCCACCAAAGCCGACGGAAGGGGCTGCATCTGTGAACAGGTGGATGTCTTCTGGCTTGGTGACATGGTTGTCATAAAGGAAAAACATCTGCGATAGGAACTAGTGCCATGGCTTTTGCTCCATCCTGCATGCACCGTCGAATGTGAGACAATGCAAAGGAGGTGTAGACCTTGAGGATTGATGCAGATGATGTAGTTTAGGTGGCCTAGAAGTGAAGGGAGTTCATGTTTGGTGTGTTTTGGGGCCAAAAGGAAATAAGAAATGAGTAAGGTAATCCACAGAATATGTTTGTCAATGATTATGAATAATTCTATTATTTTAATTAGTTATTATTATTATTGTTATTATTGCTTGATTGGTTGATTTTTTCTGGTAGGCGGTGATGCTAGGGTTAGTACAGAGTTGAGGGTGATAGCTGCATTCGGATTTACGGAGTCTGCTGATCTTCTAACAGATTGTTGTCTGAAGGGTTGAAAATAAGCACCTGGTCCGTCATATAAGGTCAGCAATTTACTGTAATGCTCATTTGTCACGTGTCATGCAATTAATGAATCAGACGAGCTTAATATTGTGTCCCACTAAGTGGGATGTGTTTGGGGTGTGGCCTTTGTTCCTGAACTTAGTTATAAAACTTATTCTAGTGACAGGGGATGGAAAGTCTGCCAGATGGCAAGTTGATGACAGGCAGTTGGTTTACTGTGGTCCAGACTGCATTGTCTTAACAACTTTAGATGGATTGCCATGACACTTTTACAGTCATAATCCCCAGATGATGTATCCTGCAGACTTTGGTGAGCCCTTGACTTATCCTGTAGAGCATCAGCAAGTGATTTCTTGGCTTTTACTGAAATGTCTTGACAACTGTTGGGTGGATTGGCACAAAATTTGGTACAGATATTCATGGTTCCCAGATGACACATCCTAAAGACCTGACATTTCTTCTGGCACCACCATGAGGTTGCCATCAGTAGTTTTGCCTGAAATGTCTCAACAACTGTTGGTTGGATTGCAATTGTTGGCTGAAATTTTCTGCAGGCTCACACATTCAAGCCCCTTTCAAGATCAATCCTAATGACTTTGGTGATCCTTTGACTTTTCATTTTGCACCACCATCAGGTCCAATTTGTCCAATACTTTGGTTTATGGCCAAACAGCATTAAAAATAATGGCATTCATGCCAGCCTCATTATAGTGATATTCATGAAGCAGCAAAACCAACAAGCAATTTCATAGTAATTATTCACTTATTCATTAAACATTTATTTATACAGGGGTAATTCAATTTTCCTGTGAATATAAGACAATAAAAGGAAAAGCTAATTTCCAATGATCAAAACTTTATAAACGGCAAAAAACAAAACAAAACAAAAAAAACATGAGGATAAAATGGTGAAAATGTAAAAAGGGGCAATGAGAGCATTAAATACATTGTAGCAATGTACAGGGCACTTGCTACCGATCCTGATCAGAGCGTTTTGTGTCATATCTAGATGTAGAGCACTTTGCTCTGGACATTTCACAACTCATCCATGACACATGAGCAGGCATTCAAACCACTGTGGGTCACTCACACATTAATGACACATGAGAGTTGTTGAAGTCACATCTGAGTTGTAAGGTCACACTGCAGTCGTGTGAAAGTGAACTGAGTCAGATTATTTAAGGTGTGAAGTGTTGTGAAGCCACCAGAGAGGAGATGTCGGAATGGCATTGTAAGCAGCCATACTATTTGAGATTAAGCTCAAAATAGTACTTCAAAACTCAAAGACAGAAGGAAAGACACAGAAAAAGGAAGAAAAAGGGAATGTCCAAGACTATACTGAGTTTGCAGTACTTAGTGTTCTGGGAATTGTCTCACACAGAGTGGCCTAATTACCTTCCATTCTGTAGTTTGGCTATAGGGTGAGATGGAACGGAAATGTTATTTGAAAGAGGAGGAGGGAATATTTCGAGCAAATAGATGACACAAAACATGATAAGCCATACGTAACCCCCCCTTACTCTCTCTCTCTCTCTCTCTCTTTCTCTCTCTCTCTCTCTCTCTCCCCCACTCTTTGTATTCCTCTCTCCAGTCACAGTAAATTGCTCTGAGACTTATAAAGCTCCTCCGGCAAAGCTCACCTGGGAACTGGCCTGGGTCTACGATCTATGCCTCATGCACTTCTAACTTTAAGTGCGTTGCCATCAGCTCAGCCAATTAAGCCTCTTGTTTCCCTGAAGTCCTGCCTTCCTCCTCTTACACTAGTCATTCATTCGAAATGAAAATAAGGTAGAAGTTTTTCCCCAGACAGCAGAGGGGAATTGCCTCCTCAGGTCTGTGCCTGGTGTTGGACAAATTAAGCTTCTGATGTATGCCTAATCTGAAGTTTAAAGAGTAACAATATTACAACCCCGAAGAAAACTGTCAGTTTCTCATCATGTGAGGTTAATAAATATCTTGTCAGCTAGGCTTGATGCCTCACAGTGTCCCGCTAGCAGAAGTCTAATTATGTACAATACCAGGCCTTGCACAGAGATTGGAACATTACAGGATACTGGTGTTAACCCCTTGAATACCAAAACCTTTACAGGTAAATTGCAGTCAAGTGCTGAGGGAAGGATGAAGCACAGCAAGCATATTAGGCTCCAGATTTTTAATGATCTCCTCTGAGACTTAATTGGAATTCCATTTGTCCAGAATGGGCCATTGCTACTTCGGCTCATTGAAAAAATATATAAAGAAACATAAAATACATATGGGCAAATGTGGTGTATGGCCAAATAAAGTATGCATCTTTTATTGCTGTACAGAACTGTTGACTCAGCTGAAGAAAAACAAGTTAGTCTGTGTCTTTCTCTGGTGGTCTGTCCACAGCTGTTTTAATGTTACCTATATCCTGCTGCTTATGTGAACTTGGAGAATAAAACGTCCACCTGATATGAGTCTCATCTGCAGTACACTCACAGTCAGTGTTCTGCTTGTGCAAGTATAATGGTATGTTCACAAAGGAAGACAGAGACAGAAAAATAAAGTCTATATACTGCAGCCTCCAGACTGAAATAATACATCATATATCCTTATCTGCCCATTTTACTCCGTATGTACACATTTGCACAGACATATTTCATAATCTCATGAATTACAATGCAACATATTGTATATACAGTCAGTGAACTAGTTCTACCTGGATCAGATACAAAATGGCACTAATGTTTCAATGATTCAGTACTCTGAAAGGAGTCATTCTGCATATTACCTGATTTTTCCTTACATAATTTGTATTTTGAATGTCTTGTATTTGTAGTGTGGTATTTTCCCATTATCATACTGTTTTAGTAAAGGGTCTTGATATTTCCTGAACAATGCGACAACCGACAAAAACATTGCATCATTGCCCCTCACAGAAAGATATGTGAAATGTTATCCATGTTTTGAAATTTAACATGAGGTGTTTAATATATAAAATAAAGTGCAAGAGAAACAGGTGAATACAATCACCAAAACATTTTTGAATAGTCATATTGTATTATTAAAGCTCTGAGTGTCCATGTTTATTGCACCCTGCTGCACATGGTAAATAAGAGTATTCATAGAAGCAGGGCTTTATTTCCTGAAGCTTTTTCCAATCCTGATAAACAACCACTGACAAGCTGTTACATGGACATAATGTGACCCCTCTGAAATCAACCACAACAACTTCTTCTTTCTTTGAGCTCAAACCACTAAGAAAGTGGATTTTTAAAAACAACCATTAATTATTCATGGTACTGGAATTACATGTGTGAAAAACAGTGCTATTCAGACACTTCACTCTGTGAGCAGGTTGCAGCCCTGCAAAGACGGCATGGAGCTATATAAATTATCCCTCGGAATGTTGTGTGTCTTATGAATTCTGACTTAAAATCAATCAGCTGGCGCATTTCACATATCTCCAGTGTGTTATATAGACTCCACAGGACATTGATGAAAAGTATAGTGATGTTAACCCTGTTAGGAAATCACTGAACTGATGATTATACATGTGCCAGTGTCTTTATAGACAGTTGTGTTTTCATTACATTAAAATGTCAAAGTTGACATCTGTGTTGGTTTTCATTACATGTAGCAGCAAGTATACTAAGGCCTGTTTTCATGTTCTCAAGCACTTTTGACCAGTAAAGATATCCGCACAAGCTGTTTCATCTACAGACCTCTACAAAGTTAAAGCCAATTCTCAGTCACAGGAAACTGTGGCTATATGTGGACTTTCACCAAGGAGATATTAGTAATGACAACAACAATAGTAATGATAATATTAATCTTCATTTGTATAGCACAATTTTGCGCTTAAAGTGCAACACAAAGTAGTTAACATTAAAACAAATAATAATAGCATGTATGATAACACGATAAAAACTGAGAAAATAAAAATAAAATAACATAAAGTCGAATTAAACCAACCGGATAAGACACAATAAAACAGCTATTAAGTGAAAAGAAAAGATACTTCAGGAGAAAGTGATGTTAAAAAGATATGTCTTAAGATTTCTTTTAACGGTGTCAATGGATTTAGAACCCTGAGACCTCCAGGGAGGCTGTTCCAGAGTTTTTGGGGCATAAGTAACAAAGGCTGACTCTCTGTCCCTTTTAGTTCTGGCTTCAAGAACAATAAAGAGGTTTGAGGACAGACACAAGAGCGTCAAATTAGTCCAGCCTGCTGGAGATTAAAGCATGTACTAACTTATCTGTGTCTGCTTGGGATAGAAACAGTCTGGTTCTGGTCATACTCCTTAAATGATAGAATAACTATTTATTCATTTTCTGCTGTGATGTTCAAAATTTAGGTTGGAGTCAGTGATAACACCAAAGTTTTTCACTTTGGTGTTTAGTGTCAGGAGGTTTAAGTGTTCAAGCAGTTTCTCTCTCTCAGTTTTTGCTCCAGTAACCAAGATCTCAGTTTTGTCTTGATTTAGCTCGAAGAATTCCTGAGTCATCCACAAGCTGATGTCAGAGATGTATGCAATTAAACTGCTGATAGAACTGTACAGTATATATATAGCTGGGTATTGTCTGCATAATTATGGAAATTGATGTCACAATTTCTGATAATATTGCCAAGTGGTAATATATAGAGACTAAAAAGAACTGAACTAAACTACTAAACTGAACTAAAAGCTAGAGCTCTCAGGGACACCACATGTCAAGTTTTATTGGAGGAGTGATCATCCATGGCCACATAGAACTGTCAACCGGTTAGATAAGACCTGAACCATTTAAGAGTGCCTGAGAGACCAACTCAGTGCTCAAGTCTCTCCAGCAGAATATTATGATCTACAGTATCAAATGCAGCACTGTCTCTCTTTTGTTTTTCTCCATTTCTGTTCAGGATTGTGACAATTTCTTTTGATTTGATCGATGTTCTGTTTTCTCCATGGTGGTTTTTGTTTTTGAGGAATTTTGCTCATTGCTGATTGTAAGAGAGTTGGCAAAGACTCAGGGCAAATTTTCTGCCAATTCAGATGTAAAATTTCAGCATTTCACAGTGCATCTAGAATTACAATGCAGCAATATGAAGAGAGACACCAAATTGAATTAAGTAGTCATCAGACAGAACCACATCCATGACTGATGGAATGTCAACAGAAAGTCCTCATGTAATGACATGGTCTAAGGTATGACCACAGCTATGTGATGGTTCATTAACATGTTGTATGAAGCTCAGATCTTCCAATCGATGTAAAAAGTTGGTAGACTTCGTGTCTGTGCTATTGTCAATCTGTAGATTAAAGTCACCAATAATGATTATATTGTCTTGATTACAGCTGATAATAGATCAGGCAAGAAATTTAGGCAATGCTTTCGTGGTCTATAAACAATAACTGCAAGAATCGGTACCTGACATTTCAATATGGCAGCATGATACCCAAATGAACTAAAAAAATCACAAGAAATATCCTTTAGGCTCAGACTGTCTGAGAAAGGAGCACACATGTGACCAATACAGTAGGAGATGTTTGAAGAAAGTAGCTTTGCCCCCAACCAGTTAGGATACATTCCATCATTACTAAATAACTGCCTGCTTTCCCAGAACAGGTTGAAATTGTTGATGTAAGAGACACTGTGCACAGTGCAGGCTCACGACAACCAGGTGTGCAGAGACAGTAGCTTACTAGAACAACCCAACTGTGGCTGCAGGAGGGGATGGGGTCAGACACCCTGGCTGTATCACTTCTCTTCTGAGAATCACTTTATGGAACCGGACATATGCACAAAGTTACTTTTCAACAGTTCCGACTGCTCTTTACTGACGTCATTTGTCGCGATGAGTACAATGACTTTGGTGATGTCCGGTTCGTTGGCAAGGATCTCAGTAGCTTTGTTCTCTATATCTTAGACAGAGGCACCAGGGACATAAGTTCCTAAAGCTAAC
Organism: Chaetodon auriga; assembly: GCF_051107435.1. Taxonomy (NCBI): domain Eukaryota; kingdom Metazoa; phylum Chordata; class Actinopteri; order Chaetodontiformes; family Chaetodontidae; genus Chaetodon; species Chaetodon auriga. Next base: position 13,761,883 of record NC_135074.1, on the reverse strand, counting down.
CAATCAGTTTTGGTGCCTAAACCAAAAGAAACTGCGACTGATTAACAATATTAACCACATGATGACAAAGGTTGGTACACCTGTCGCTGGTACTCTCCAATGGTCAAGTATGTCCTTGTGAGAGTCACCTACAATCAACCTATTAATTCATTTAGGTATGAGGACCTGTTGTCATATCAGTAGTAGAAGAACCTTTGAAGAGGAAAGTCAGCTGGCTGAATTCAGTACTTCATGGACTGAGCAAGAATGTAATAAAAATTGGAAATATGAATAGTTTTCATGTCAAAATGTCATTTGTACACAGTGCAATGTAAGTACACCATTTCACCCGCTGAGGAATAGCGCTTCAAATTTAAATCAGGATTTTGATATATGCACCTTTTAGAGTCTTGACATGTCCATTAACAAAACATTTATAATGCATGTTTAGTTTAGAGAGTGCAAAGTGATAGTGTGCAGTTTTTGTGGACCTATGTGTGTGATGCACTTATGGCCCACATGCTTTTAGGCTACCTGATGTACCTGATGTGTGCAAACTAATGCTGACTTAGTCACTTGTTACTCATGTCATCTGTATGTTGTCTATTTTCTGACTTTTTGAACATTCAATAGATGGAACTGATAGCTAAATTATTTTCCCATACTGTAACTTGAAATGTAATGTGTGTCTAGAGTTTTACAATAGTGTAGTAAAGCTATTGAAGCGTATCTGCTCATCTCAACCCACCTGACCCTTTAACACACAGTGGAAAAAAGAAAAAAATTATTGCCACAATATATCAGCTTAGGTCTGAAAGTTGCACCACTGACACTCATTTGGAGTCAAAAATACAACTGATTTCGCATGATGATATTTGTGCAGCATTTTAGGGATTAATGAAACAAAAGCAACCATACATTTATAATTTATGAAACATGTTTATTAAAATGTGGGATCTTCAACATTTGATAGAATGAACACTAGTTCAGCAAGTTAGTTAGGAACGAAAACAGTATGGAATTCACATTATTTGGCTAGACATAATATTATGTGCATCTTTTTGTTCTTGCTAATCATTGGATCTTCACTTTTCCTTGATTTCAATAAAAGAAACAAAACAATATGTTTGACAAACATTCAAATGAATTGGCTCAAATACTGTACAGTATTATCTGGAACAAGAAACAAAAAACAAAAAAACATTATGAACATTACGTTGCAGTATGCACTTTCTGAGCTTGTGCATCTTTGCAATATCCATTCATTCCCTCTCCTTGCCCCCTCCCTTTGCTGTGACGTTCATTTGTGCCCTGTAATTAACTCAGGATATCTCTGCCATGATGTGGAAATAAACCGCAATTTAGCTCTGAAGGCAATTTAAGTGCGTGTGTGTGGAGAGGTAATGGTAAAACAAATGATATCAAGAGGTTAATAGGAAGAGAATTAAAAGTGAGATTAAACACTGATTAGTTTGTATAGTGCAGCTAGAACCAGAGGAAGCAGAGAGGGAAGTACAGGAAAGGAGAGCCAGTAAGAGGACTAGAAAGGAGGTAAGGATAGACATTCAACTGAGGGAGGGACTGGAAATGAGAGAAGACATGTGGAGCAAAGAGAAGAAAAGATAAAAGCAACAAAGGTTGTAACTGTGCGAATGGGATATTTGTAGGCAATAAAACCAAGTTCAGCTGTGTCACACTTATCAGGCAAGCAGAACAGCCTTCAGGAAGTGGACAAGGCAAGGAGCTTCCACTTAGAACCAGATAAACACACCTTACATCAAGCTGAGTTGCAATGGAAGGTCTGATGTTGAGACCATTTATGTGTAATGAAATCTGCAGGCACCTGCTCTCTGTCTGTATGAGTAGCACAAAGGTTGTCACAGTTGCAATGAACTACTATAAACGCATAAAAAAAACATATAAAAATGATGTGGATTATATAAATAGTTGGTTGCTACTACCAGAGTGCCGCAGCAAAAATGGACTCACCTACACCTGGGTAGTTCTCCTCCAACTCCGGTTTTCCATACCCTGCAGGATCAAGCCATCCAGTGTCCTGCTAGCAGAACTCTGACGGAGGAAAAGAGGGAAGCGGGGAGGGGTTCGTACTAGACTGAAAAAGCGGTCCTTTAAACCCCCTCTTCCCCCCATCACTATGCCCAATGTACAATCTCTCCAGAACAAAGTGGATATACTCCATGCAAAATGCTGGTGGAAAGAACCTACAAAGATGCCTGTGTCATCGCTCTGACTGAAACGTAGCTGGATGAAACTGTCCCAGATGGTGAGGTAGACCTCGACAACTTCACCATCCTCTGGGCAGACCCGACTCCAGCAAGGAGAGTTGTAGACTCTGCTCACCCAGTAATTTCACCAGACTCCACCAGATGATCAGGAAACTCCATCACCTGAATGTCCCACCACTTCTCATCCAATGGGTAAACAGCTTCTTCCGTGACACACCACAGTCCGTTAGAATAGGCAGCATAACCTCCTCATTCTCCATCACCCACACTGAAGCCCCCCATGGTTGAGTCCTGAGCCCCTTCCTGTTTACCCTCTACACCAATGACTGTGTCAGCCCCTTATCCATCATCACATAGCTCTAACCAGTACTCAGACAACACTGCTGTACTCGCACTACTCAACAATAATAACAACTCGGTTGTAAGCGACCTTGACTCCATCTCCTCTTCTTACACAGTTGTGTACGGAGAAACACTTGCAGATGTCTCCAAAACAAAAGACCTGGTCTTCGACTCTTCCAGCATGGACAGGTCAGCCTCCAACTCCACCCGCACCCCTGTGAACATCAATGGTGAAGTTATTGAAATGGTGGACAGCTACTAATATCTCAGACTCACCCTGGACAATAAACTGACCTTTGAACAACACACCATTGACATCCATAAACTCTGTCAACAAAGACTCTCCATCATCCGTGATCTCAAAGCACTTTCCGTTGCCCTCCGCCTTCTGCTGCTTCTCCACAAAAACATAGCTCCACCCATCCTCCTCTACTGCTCCCTGCTTTTTTAATATGCTGTCAACCCCCTCCAAGATCAGACTTACACAAATTACACACAAGGCCGCCAAGATCACTGGCCTCCCAGACCTCAACAGCACAACCACTGCACGCAGGGCACACACCATAGCACTTGACCCCACTCACTTTCTCAACCCACACTTTCTACTACTCCCATCTGGTCCCTGTTACAGGTCACTGGCATAGAAGAAAGTGAAGTTCTGCAGGACTTTTGTCCACTCTGCCATAACAGAACTAAAAAGAACATCCAGAGTTTGTGTGTTTGTGCATGTAAAATTTGAGAATGTCCTGGTAGTGGCTGTATGTTGTTGGATCCATGTATGTATCTGCTGAGTTTGATGTATTCTGTCCAGTTTGATGTATTTCACAGTTTGATGTATTTCTGAGGCTGTGTAGAAGGTCTAAACAATTTTAAACAAGACAAATCTAAATCTAAATCATACACAGGACATCCTAGACATTCACACCCTTTCCATTTGTTGCAGTCAAAATACAATCAATCACACATTCAACCATGCACATATTCATGTATTCCACAAAAATGTTTCATTTACACAATTTATTTACATTTACACTTTATCTGTACAAAGTTTTTCATCTGCTTTCCCAAGAATACACATATGCTTGTTGATATACACTCCTAAGTGCACAGACACAAACACACTTTTTTCAAATTGTTTCCCAATACCAGAGCATGGTGTAAGTCTTACTTCTCTTCATTTTCTACTTCATCCTAATAGAGACCACTTTCTCCTCCTCATGTCAATCGGTGAGATGCAGAGTCAGATAAAATGAACCCCACCGAGCGCTGGTCTAGCCGAGACGACTTGACTGTGGCTTTGTCAGCATGAACTTGGATGGTCTCCATTAGCTGTGGCTGAGTAGCTGTGTCTGTTAGCAAGGGGCTGGAGGTAATTGACAAAATAAAGGGAATAAAAGACATAAAGTGCTCTATGTTCATGCTTAAGACTCAAAAGAGCGATGGAGGTCCTGGAAGATTGGCAATTTTTTTGTCTACCTGTCCCTTTTTGTAGCTCTGAACACATGTGGTGAAGCTGTGTCAGTGCAGGTAGTGCAATTGAATTTTGGTCTGTACTTCTTGCTATAAACACCATAGCCTGCTTACACAACCCCACCGCCTAAAAATTAGAACAGAAACAGAACAAGTAAACAAAATAAGTAATAAAAAAAATACAAGATAAAATCAACCAAACTAAAACATATTGCCAAGAATGCAGTGCACTATATATATATGTGTGTGTGTGTGTGTATATATAGTATTTATTGTTTATGTTCTGTGTATATAATGTACACAGCCTTGTATTATTGATTTTATTTTATTTTTTTTATCTTTTTTATCTATTGTTGATTTTCTTTATATCCTTTTTTATTGCCTGTTTTCTAATAATGCAGAGGAGGGATAAGCCCCTTCACGGTATGTACCACCACCCGATGGAAGAATTGGCTACCAGTGGCTGGAAAAGGCTGAGCTGAAGGACAGCACAGAAGCACTAATCATAGCACATAGATGCAGGTGGGAAAAGCATACATGGAACGGCATCACCAAGTGGCAAGCATAGTGTGTAGGAACATCTGTACTGAGTATGGGCTGGAAGCCCAAAGGTCAAAATGGAAGACACCTTTTAAAGTGGTGGCGAATGATTGAACCAGTTCTGTGGGACTTCCAGAAGCTAACCAACCAGAATCGTGCTGACGAACAATATTCAGTAGTGAGAGACGTAGTCATCCGGAGCAAAAGCAACATCAGGAAAAGGTACACAAGAAGCTCGAAAAATACCAAGGGCTGAAAGAGGAGCTAGAGTGGGGAGTAAAGGCAACAGTGGTACCAGTGGTAGTCAGAGCACTGGGGGCAGTGACCCACAAACTGGGACAGTGGCTTCAGCAAGTTCAAGGAACAACATCTGAGGTCTCTGTCCAGAAGAGCGCAGTCTTAGGAACAGCTAAGATACTGCGCAGAACTCTCAAACTCCCAGGCCTCTGGTAAAGGACCCAAGCTATTTCTTTAGTCACAAATAAAGCATGACTAAACTCTTTTATGGTTGAATAAACTCTTTTATGGTTATAGCTAGATACTCACTGGAAGATCATTTAATATAAGACAAGACTTGAAGAAAGAGAAAGGATGTGTTTACTGATTACTGACCTTACCTAGCTGCTGCAATGTGTTTTGAGTAGGTGATACAACACAGTAAATCATCATATGACATGATGTCATCCAAACAACGTGATTATATGAAAAATCCATAGTTAGGAAATGTACTTGCTGGAGATGGTGGATCAGTTCAATACAAATCATAGAGGAGAAAACACTAAATATGATAGGAAACCATCTGGAAAGTTAAATGAATAAGCATCGTGCATACACATTATTTTTAGGTACCAGGGTTGGGAAGCAAATTATTTCTCTTACATACATCATTCCAGTAAGTACCCTGTGAACAGGTTGATTGTGTTAAAATAAAAAAATAAAAAATCCCTCCTACCAGCACAGACTTGTTTTACAAGAGGCAATGATTGTTTTTACTAATAACTAAGTGTACGGAAACCTAAGGAAATTGCAACAATTCCAACAAAGCTGCCATAAATATACTTTTTGTCTTCAGTTTCAAAGCAATCTGTCGTCATCCTGTTCAGTTGCAACATTATCTTTATTTCCATCCTTGTGTTAAATAAACACGACAGCAAGTGGTAGGAAAAAAAAAACTTGAACGAAACCTCTTCATTTACTCATTTTAAGCATGCAAAGTTGTTTTTTATCAAGCACATCTGAACACAATCAGCCCTAAAGCAGGTTTGTTCGTCTTGTTTTATGCATGCAGCCCTCTTGTTTGTTTTGCTGTTATTTGTTGATGGGCTTTCTCTTTTGTATTACCAGAACAAATTTAATTAGAGCTGAAGGAATACAAATCAGTGTTCACCCACCAAATGCTATTTGGTCCCCTAATAAAGGACTCGGAGAGAGGAAGGAAAGAATTACAAATGTGTTTTCAAGAGCTGGAAAGAGAATTGCTTGAAGAATGTGAGTCTTTTAACAAATGAATGTAATTTTACCAACTGGCCCTATAGGCTAAAGTGAGTGGACCCAGCGGAGAATAAAAGAACGGTTTCTCTTGTTATTCACAATGTTTTGATATCAGGGTATTGAAAATGGTCAATCATCAAAATCCTATCACTGACTGGTTTTAAGCCATAAACTATACTTGTCGAGAGTAATTTCAGTCTCACCTTATTATCTGAGGGGTTTCTTTTAAAAACACTAGGACACAGTCACATAGCCAGGCTTTCATCTAACAAGCCAGAATTCATTCATTAATTAATAGTGACCGATTAACTAATTCACGTCATTTTCTTTCCACACATCCCTTTAGTGTAAATTAGCCAAATGCTTCTCCAATCTTCATCCCGCTGCAGCTCTCCTCTTCTTTCCTTCTACTGTTTTCTGTGGCTCTAGTTCTCCTTTTAACTTGTCACAGTTTGTTTTCCTCCCCCTCTCCCCTGGCTTCCCTTCTGCTCCCTCACTACACTTTTCATTGCTTCTTCTTTTTTACTGTGTCCCTCCACTCCACCTTCTTTTTTGCTGTCTCCACCTCCCTCCTCTTCTCTTCCCTCACGCTCTTCCTTTGCTCTGCCTCTCACTTTCCCATTCCCCTCTCTTTTCTCTTTATCTTCCACACTTACTGCACTTCCATCCACACATGCAAACACACACCCTGACCTCAACTCCCTGCCTCATTCTCCCACAGGCAAGCTTTGTTTCTCAGTATTAATTGGCCCGATCTTCCCTCTGCTTCATAGGTCCATTCATAAATTATTTCATGGCTGAGAGGTTAGAGGGGCTGTAGGTCCGGGCCGTCAAGAAACCGCAGTAAGCAAACATGTAGGCAGGTACACAAACTCAAATCACAGTGCATTGAAAGCATGACTGACCTGCTAAACATTCTGTTGAGAATGATAACTGAGCAATACCAATTCATATTCAGCGTAGCATTAATGTATTTACAATTATAAATTTAGTGCAACCTTTAACACATCTTCTGACTTCATTTATTTAAAGCTTCATGAAGCAATTTGATATCAGTAGGGGCCACAGAGATGCCAATTAACACAGAAACAACGCTTTGACACTATTGGCCCATCCGGTTATAGTGGCTAAGCTGTTAAGGTCATGTGACAACAACTACCTACTTCCACAGACACACACAAACCTATTTGTCGTGTTTCTTGTCACCTTACAAATATAAATACTCACTTGCATTTTGCTTGTTGTTTGGTTCAAAATGAGACCAGTTAGCCTCAGGAGACAGTTTATCCAGGCTTTGTGCTATGTCGTGCTGGGTGGGTAGCGAATCATCTTTTGAGAGATTTAATTTGAGTGGCTGCTGTGGTTTTTAAAAGGAGTTGATGGATGAGAGCAAAACCAAAAAATTTTGCTACTACTGGAAATTTTCCCTCAGCAAAAATATCCCTCGAGGCCGGATAGACATTTTCTCAGATCACTTCCTGATCCCAAGCTTTTAAAACTTAAGTCGCTCATGCTTGTTCGTGCTTTGCTGTAACTGCACAGTTAACTCAGCAATGTAGCAATTTTCTGGTTAAAGTTGGAAGATAATTAAAGGAAGTGCTTCAAAAACATTAATCTTTTTTTTTAACTAAATAAGAAAATTAATGTCTTATGGGATCTTTTCTTGAGATGTGTAACGGACCCTGCAATGTTTTTTACACAGTTTTAAAGGGTTTCTGTCGGGTAAGAAATAAGAGACGAGCTCTGTGATCGTACAGTGTTGTGCCTTGTAATGTCCAGTGAGCACTTGTTTGCACCCTGCTCATTTTTCACTCTCTGTCTCCAATACCATGTGCATTATACGGTTTGTGAGAATTTGCTTATTTACTCCCCAGTTGCCAGCCCGGTTTGGTTGTTAAAAGAGGGTGTATGAGTGTATTTGTATGTGAAGAGAGTCTGCACACAGCTCTATGAGCACAGGCTGCAGTCAGACACAGTATCATTACTAAGTCCACAGTAATGAGCCTGAAACATACCAGTCTACCAGGAATTTGTCCAATCCTTCAGATAACCAATCTGTCACTGCTGATGACTGCATTGCATCGTTGGAAATACAGTAAGGAAGAAGAAGATGAAGGTCATGGTGCCTATAGCTCAATATCTGTGCTGTTGGTTGGTCATTGTTCAGTTCATGATGGTCCGTCAATTTAAAAAGTTCATGTAACGATGTCAGAGGATATCTTTACAGTATAATGTAGCAGTACTGCATCCTTTACCTCAAACTGAGCGTTGTGCTTGAATCCAGCAGTAAAAAATAAATATTTATGTAATATGAAGCTTTATCTCAACATCAACCTTTGATTACTTTGTATTTTTCGATTTTTTAAGACATCACGAAATCTTTCTTTGTTTGCAAACAAACAGAAAAAGAGCAATCAGGGAAAATGTGATATTCTACATGCAAAGCTATGAAATTTGCTCAAAAGTGCAAACTCATTGTGACTGAAAAGAAAGTAAAATCTTTTAGAGGTGGAGAGAAGCTGAAGTGACTTTGCATCAAGCTTTAGAAACCCAGATTTGAAACTGCACAGACCATGTGCTGCTTTTCTTCCAGAAAAATCTCAGCACTTGTGAGTTATTGCGTTCAACAGGTTTATTCCACAGAGCTGGCCTTTAGTTGCCTTTGACTCTCTGAGGTGGTAGGCACTCCTTTGATGCCAGACAAACATATTGATTCATTGACTGGTTGATCGATTACCGCTGTCTTGACCTTTTGCCTGAAAAGACTGAATGAGGCAATAAGTGTTGAGTAAATACTCAGTGACTGGGTATCTTTGCTGCTGGATCATGAGCCAAAATGGGGCCTGATGCTCATCAACACCAGTGAGCAGCAGTATGACTGTGGGGCACAGGAGGAGAGTTTTTGTTTATTTGGGTTCCAGGCCAGAAAAGCTAAATAAATACTGATGTACAGTACATTGCAGTGTTTTTTTGTTTTGTTTTGTTTTTTTTTTTTAAAAAGAGAAAAATAAAGGTAGCATGTCGAGTACACTACAAAAACTGAAAATGAGTTATTAATCACTTATTATGTTAAAGCATTTCTCTTGTTTCAAGCTTTATTGTCCTTAATTATCTGAATAAGATATTATAACATATAAAATATATCCTTGCTGAGATTTTATGACTAGTTCTGAAAGATTTAATGTTTAAAACTAGATTTTCCAGAATCACAAAACAACACTGCAACAAAGCTGCCTCGTTGGAGTCAGAATTTTAAATGTACTTGTGGACGTGTGGTGTGGACGCACTGCTTTTAAGTTGACTGTGGGTGATGAGACGATGGAGAACTGAGAAGCTATACTGCTGAGTTGATGAGTTGATGGAAGGCAGATCTGCAGGCTGGCTATGTGAGATGATGAGCCGCACACAGGAAAACCACACCCACACCACATACCCACACAAAGACATACAGGAGAGAATAGGAGACACAGGGGAAGAGGGAAACAAAGGGAAGACACAAAGGAAATATCTGAAGGCACAGCCAGGGCCATGACATGCTCGCCTGAAGCCTCTGCTGTGCTTGTGGCCGTGTTCGTCTGTTCATGATACCGTTTCAAATTTATTAAGCCGTGCTTTGTTTGAGAAGGGCTGCAAATTAAAGGGCCGGATGTTGTGTTTCTTTCCCTTCTTTCTCCACTCTCCATCTCTGTGTATCCATCTTCATTCTCACACAGCAGAGTGTTACGCCGAGCATGACTTTGTCTCTGAACCTCTAATATACAGCCTGGGTCCTCTGCGCTCTATACTGTGTGTGTTTGTGTGTGTTTGTGTGTGTATGTGTTCTGTTGGAGTCTTCTCTGCTCTGCCAAAGAAACTCAGCCCAACTGAGTTCTTTCAATTCATTAGCTCCCCACCGGCGTACCCTGCTAAAACAAGCAGAAGCGGCACTTGTTTACTGTGTGACAATACACAACAGACTTAATAAACAATCTGATTCAGCAAATCAGCATTCTGTCTCTGCTATTCTGTGTGCGCTCTTAGTCCACACCTTATGAATTGGTTGTTGAACCAATGGAGCCAGTTTCTGATTGTTTTTTATTTTTCTCTTCCACTCTCCTGCTTTCTTGCAACATTACAATATCAGTACAGCTTCCGTTTTTCAGATTTGTCTTGCTAAACACTGTACAAAATTAGTGCATCTTAAATATGGCATGTTGGCTATTTGACTGTGCATCAAGTGACTGTTTAATTGACAAAACAAAGTCTGCAACCATGCCAGTGACTCCAGCGCTGTATATAGGGACTACTGTGCTTTAAGATAAATGCTAACATCTTCATGCTAACAACTTCACAAATATGTGCCAACATACTGATCTTTAACAAATATATTGTTTGCATGTTCACATTTTTGCTTTACCCTGTTAGCATGCTAGCATTTACTGATTTGCACTTAAGTACAGTTGAGGCTAATGAGAATATCTTTGGTTTTGCCCAAATTTGGTCATAAATGAAACATTTTGATGTGCTAATCCATCAAGTGTATGGAGATATACACACTGGAGAAGTGAAATTTTGTCATACATCACCTAAAGCTACAGCTCTCATGTGGCAGAAAACAAACAACCATAAAATAAAACATATTTTGGAGGTTGCGCAGTTGTAACAACAAGGGCATGCCTTAATTGAATAAATGCATTCATGTTAGTACCAAATATACTTTGGCTAATGTCATAGGGAAATCCAAAACAAATAAACTTATTTCCCCTATTCAAACAGAGTGCATGGAAAGATTTATTGCTTTCTTCCACATTTTATACAGTGAGCCTCTGTGCTTCAGGTAAGAATAATCTTTTTAATATCACCTCCAGGTCTCTTTTTTTCCTCCCCACCATTTCCCTCAATAAATTTGTACAAACCACCCAATTCAGAAACCCAAACAATCTGGTTCAAAGTTCCACAGAGAGAAGGTAGGCAATATAGTGAGAACATTAACTCAGCTATAGTTTTTTTTTCTTTTTTTTTTCTTGCTCTCTGTCTAAAAACCCTCTGTCTCCATCCAAACAAAGTCTTGCTAAGCACTGAGTATGTACACAGAGCATTTTAATCTTTGTGTTTTCATCCACTAACCGTCACATGTAGGCACTGATGGAATTTTTTGCTGCAGTTCTGCAGCAGTGGTGGTAGCAGACAGGCATTTTAGTACAGTGGACAGAGCGAAGGAGGATGCTGCAGGTACCACAGTACATCTCTATGGAATGCAAGTCAGGTCTAGCCAGGGCCATGCTCTGTCTGGAAACATCTCACCAAATAAAGTTCTGAGAAAAGAAGACATGAAAGACAGAGAGGGAGAGAGAGAGAAAGCATGAGGCCAAGAGATACAGACTGGCAGGCCAGAAGATACAAGGAGGCAGAGAGAAAGCAGGCAGGACGAGAGAGAGACAAGGAGACAGAAAAGAACTACGAATTACGAAATACAAAAAAACTTTATTGTCCACAATGGGAAAAGTTGTCTTCAGTTTCACCAGACGACATTCCATAAAATCATACATATGGCAATCCATACATAACAGAGGAGAAAGAGACGTCTCAAAAACACATATTCATAAAATCTGACTCAAACTACACAAGTCTGTAACACACACAATAAATGTTCAGGAAATTACAGTGCAACAAACTGCAGTGAAGTTGCTGGAGCACCACCTTGTATTCTAGTTTTAAGAGTTCCACAAAATAAAACAAAGAGTTTGGGTTGAATCCAGCCAGGCGTCTTTGTATTTCGAATCATGCTGGTATTACGAAATTTGCTGATTGTTGATAAATTAGTTTTGACTGGATCTCTCTTTGTTTCCCCTGTGGTTGACACTCTGGTTATCACAAATGCTACAGTTTAGCTGTCAAACTTTTCCAACAACTTTTCAATAACAGAGCTGAAAGATAAGACAGCACACTGGTGATTGTATTAACTGTTATCTAGCTGTTAGCACCATAGGAGAGCAAACATACTTACTGAAATGTTCTCTATCTGGTCCACGCTGATGCGGACTAAACAGTTTATACTGATTGTGCCTGTGTGTGTGTGTGTGTGTGTGTGTGTGTGTGTGTGTGTGTGTGAGAGAGAGAGAGAGCACATTTATGCAGAGACTGTGCAAACACAGGCACAGATAAGCAGGCCGTTCAGTGAGAGGGGGTAGGAGACTAATTGGCCAGTAATAAAACCACTGGCTTAATTACTCACACAGATATTTAGCTTGTCTGAGGCAGAAATCAGAGAACTGCAAAAAATCTGCACAAGGTCAGGCATGAACTGCAGTTACTCTGCAGTTAGACCACAGTGCATTATATATACTCAGTATGTGCATCTTTCAGTTTATCTATCTATCTATGCGCACCCAGCAGAAACCGGGGCAACATTAGCATTCATTTGTAGCCAACACTCACTCTCCTTTTAGCTATGTTTTGGTCTCCAACTTCTCCTGACATAAGTATGCCACTCTTCAGTTGCTAAATGCTCCAGTGTATCTCCAACTTGTCTGTAACTTTTTTTTCTGTCTGGTGTTTGGTGTTACAGTGGGATCATCAGAGGTTTTCTTTTCTCTTCTTTTCTTTTTTTTTTTTTTGTAATAGCTTCCTGCTGCTGGAAATAAGGTTGATGGGGCGGTGAGACTGAACCAGAATACCAAGTTGCTGGCCCCAATGACCAAAACAATGAGCTGAAAGATCATATGAAGAGCAGAGTATGCTGAGGACAACTGAAGAGTGAGGTGAAATGTGGGGGGTGAGACAGAGAGTAAGAACAAAAGAAAATTCTAAAATGTTGCTTCATTTGTGCAAAAGGTTTCTTTGTGGTGCATGGGTACAACCATGGAATATATATTCATTCTCATAAAGGCCAAACAAGGCTGTGGTGCTGTTACCTGTAGGTACAGTACTGGGGACAGACATCCAAGGCTGATGTTTTTCCTGATGAATAAATAAGATATATATTGACATTTAAAAAAATAAAAATTACTGTTGAGACCCATAAGAAGGTCACTATTTATTTTTGCACTTGCACCAGAAGTATGTTTCATTTATAAGATGACTGCAGTACAATGGAAGAATTACTCTTAAATACAGGAGTGCAAAACACCATAGACCACTGTGAACCTGCGTCTGGCCTCTGTCCCAGTTCCACTGATACGACTTCAGCAGTCCACTGGGTGATTGTGTAAGAGCCTCCTGTACAGCATGTGAACTTAGTGGTGGAAAACATTGGAGGACATTGATGTCATCATGTTTTCAAAAAACAATTTCTGGCAGAGGACACTTCAGATGACTTCAAATTGTTTGACTATGTGTAACGAGGCACTGGGATAAACACAACATGGAAAACTAGAGTAATCCACAGGATTACTGTATATTCCTCTTAAGTGAATGTGAAAAAATCTAAATAGGTTTCCTACACTTGCATGCTGTTCTCTGAGAATCCATCTGGCTTGATGAGAGTTTGTGGGCTATAAAACAATCCAATTGTCTCTCTTTTCAAATGATTAAATTAACATCCTGCTTTTTCTGCAACTTAAACGTGAACAATATTCATGGAAACTATGTATCACTTCTTTCTTCCTTCTAAGCAAATCCATCATTCTCAGACAGCTTTCTATACAAGGACTTAGAATGTAACAAATATTAACCTATATTAGACAGTTTTACCAAGTTTTACCAAGTGTTGGATGCTCATTTGCAGCAGAGTAGGTGCTCAGTGGTCACCAGTAAACCACTCTGACATCACCTGGAAGCCAAAAGCCTGTAAATGTAAAAAAAATCCTTCCTCCCACAGTGTCATTTCCACTCGTACAGCCACTCATCCTAACCCAAAATAAATAAGTTAAAAAGTAAGCAAATAGTCCTGTAGCCATTTCAAGCTGCTAATGCAGCCTCTGAGTACTACAAGCACTTCACAGTGAGTTGACACACCATGTAATCAGAAGTTGTTTTAGGCCCATTAATGCGACATCCAATGCCCCTCCTGCTGAGAGTGTATATACTGAAATTTAGAAACTTGCTGTTCTAGTGCATCCCAGAAAATCTGTACTAGTTTTTAAATCTCTTCAAAATTCATTTCTAATAGCTGATATTCTCTCATGTCTGGAGTAGCTACAGGCAACAGAAAGAGTGAAAAATGGATAAAAGAGAATGCCCTGCCCTGGTTTTCTGAGGCTTTATTTAAGAGGGAAAATGTGGTTTTGTGAAAAGATGAGCCAATAAAGGCACCTCTGGGAATGGATGTGCTCCACGTCCTCTCCTACTAACCTCTGGCTGTCTGTCTCTCACCCCATCCTCACATGTACACACACACGCGCGTGCACACACACACACACACACACACACACACACACACAGAAACACAACTGCTCTTACTGCTCTAACTCAGTAAGTCAATGATATTCAACTTGTGGGGTCTACGATAGGGTGATAGAGCGCTGGGTGGTCCGCCAACCATTTTCTAATTCACAGTGAAAATAAATTGATTCACATTGAGAAATTTTGTTTGTTTATACCAAGTAGTCAGGGCTGTACAGAGGGACAGATATGACAGATTTGTATGATGGGAATGAATTAGGCTGTTAGTAAGAGAGAAATGACTGATCTTTGGTAATGGCCTTTCAGGTTGTGCAAAAAGCAGTAGGATCAGATGGTGAGCTATTCAGGGAAGAGTATTAGCGGAAGTGGAGCAAAATTTAGGCAGAAATGAGGATACTCTCTTCCCATAAAAGTGCATTTCAAAGAAAAAGAGCCTGGTAGATGCAATTTATGTTTGTGGTTCTTTTAAGATGGCACCATAAGTGGCAGCCTGTTGCAGCAGCTCTCGCTCACAGTTGAGCTTTCTTTAGTTCCCTTGACCTACCTTTTTTTTAATTTTTTTTTGGTACCTTTGTAAGTGCAATTACTTTTTTGATTTGTCTGTGTGGTATGGACACTAAACTCACTAGGAGATGACTAGCACAGCATTGGCCCCATTGTTTACACCAGGGATCAGCTAATAGTGATCACACAGCGGTGCTACCTGGGGAGAGACCTGATGTTCCTTGCAAGCTGAGGAGGAGGAGACACTGAAGCCATGCCAGCGCTGAGTGCCGCACTAGGAGGATGTTACAAACCAGTCCTTCCCTCGATCATCATGGGACATGTGAGATCTCTCCCCAGTAAAATGGATGAGTTAACAGCACTGACTCCGCACCAGAGAGTATACTGAGAGTTAGCATTATGCTGTTCATGGAGACATGGCTAATTGTGCTAACTCTACACATAAACACTGCATTGGCCGGTTTCCAGTTAATGAGGGTGGACAGGGTGGGACAGTGGTAATGAGAAGGGAGGCGGGCTGGCCATATTTGATAATCTTAGATGTTAATTCTTGCATGTTACCATGATAGTGATGTATATTCCCCCCTTTGCAAACAATGACCTGTGGCCTGTGATGTCATTCACTTAGTTACAAACAGGCTGCAGACACAACACCAGCATGCCCTACCTCTTTTTAATGGTGGCTTTAATCATGCCTCTCTCCTCCACTCTGACCACATTTGGCATGGTACCTGCTACACCAGAGACAATAAAACACTGGATTAATTTCATGTCAACACCAAGGAGACATATAACTCATCACCCTCTCCCTCCCTTGGGAAGACCTGATTACAGCCTGGTTCACCTCCTGCCTGTGCAAACCTCTCGTACACAGACAGGCAGCAGTCACTCGCACATTGAAAGGATGATCCAGTGAGGCTGAGGAGGCTTTGAAGGACTGTTGTGATACAACTGTGTGGGAAGTACTTTGCACTTTGACAGTGTCACACACTGTAGAACGCAATACCCACCAGGACTGTATTGTGTTTTTCAAACAGCCCTGGATTATTCCTGACATAAAGGTTTCCCCAAGGAATAAAAGAGGGTCTGTAGGTCAGGAAATAAAGAGGAGTTGAAGAATGTGCAGAGAGAGCTGAGGAGGAGAATCAGGATGTCAAAAACAGCTACAGGAGGAAGATGGAGGAGTAGTTTGAGCAGAACAACATAGGTGGAGTCTTGAGGGCCATTGAAACCATCTCTGGTTACAAGGAACCCAACTCCCAGCCTGTGAGGCGACTGGAAGTGACTGACTGATCTGAACATTTTCTTCAATAGATTTGATGAATCGTCAACCTATCCCCCTTTTCAGTCCTCCCTGTTGCAACCTGCCCCTAACCCCCACAGTGGGAGCACTGTGAGAATCACATTATTTGATTCTTTCAGTGCCTTCAATACCCTATAGTGCACATTGCTGAGGGACAAACTGAAGTTTATGGGGGTGGACAACCACCTTACAGCGTAGGTCATTGACTGTGAGTTCCACATGGTTGTCAGCAGTGTGGGGGGCCACACAAGGAGCACACTGCAGACCTCATGCACAATTCAGCTAACTGCTACTGCAAAGGTTCTCTGATTCAACAATAATTGGCCTCATCACAGATGGGGACAACTGGGAGAGAACTGACCTGGGCATTTGTGGATTGGGGTCCGCCTCCAGATCAATGCAGGAAAATACAAAGAACTGTTGATGGACTTCCACAAGTGCAAACGCCCTCCCTCTACACTAGTAGACATCCAGGGAACAGGCATTGAGGTGGTGGAATCTTACAAGTATTTGGGTGAATAACTGGACAGAACCGATAATATAAATGCACTTTATCAAATGGGCCAGAGCAGATTTTTTTTTATGATATAGCAGTGAGGACAGTGTTTGATGTTTGTAATGTTATAAATGGTTATATAACAAAACCCCACACTTCCCAAAATGTTCTTTCTATTTTCTGTTTTCATAAAAATTATTATGGCTGTCACTTTCATCATCCCATCACTTAAAAATGTATGAAACTTTTAACAAACTTGAAATGTTAATGTGAGAAGAAGTTTATGAAAGAAAGTAACAACTTTTCAAACCATTTATATATTTATATATCACGACTTCTTTCTTGTGGATCCAGGACTGAATGCTTCCTTGACCTTGGGAAATGGCTATGTGAATTTAGACTTTTCATATTTTTGAGATCCTTAATCCTTTTGTTGTTAATAACACACTAGTACAGTAGTTAGGAAATCACAAATAGGATTGCTCTACAGCAACCTTTGCTTATTGTTGGCTGTGGACTGTGTCTTGCATCTTATATTGGCTGCCAGTTGCTTCGAGCCACAATACTTTGTAAAACATGAAATACCACTCGTAATTGTAATTGCTATGCCTCTTTTAAAAGTGTGGTGGTTTAAAAATGTCTAATATACACAGACTGTTGCACTCAAGCATGCATTTACAATGTCTATATCCAATTCTTATTAACCTGGGATAACACTGAACTAAATCTAAAATGGATTGGGGCTGTGTTGTAAATCCAAATGTGATTAAACCTGCTTCCTAAACAGCACCCACTTTTGCCTCTGTTGTTCTTAGTCATAGAGTTTGTGCTTGACCTTGCCTATGCGGCACAGACCAATCGATATCTGTGATTATTACAGCAATGCGAGTCACTTTAATTCCATCTAGATGCCAAGGAACATCAGTATTCATGAGGACAGTGTGCATGGTATTTTCCAATCTGAGATAAAGTCGTGCTGATTATCTAACCCTCTCTTGCTCTTCCACCTACCTCCTCTCTCATATGTCATTCAACAACAACTGACATACAGAATTCAGGTTAGCATGGACTTGTGGTACACAAAGAAATAAATAAGATTAATAGTCTACAGCCGCGCTAGCAGATGTGAATTTTAAATTTAGCTGTAGTCTCAGTCACTTCCTAAAAATTGTAGTTGGTTAAAAGAGAGATTTTAGTGTTTGTGTCATAGTTTTCTGACAGTTTCATGATACTGTAATGGATCTTGCTGAAGGATATTCCTTCTGGCTGTAAAAACTCCAGTGAGAAGTAAGCTTACCTTGAACTATGTGTAGTCATGTCGGCTGAGAATGTGTGACTGACTTATGTCCTTCTTTCATATATAAAAATAAACACCCAAGGTGTGTTAAAAAAAAAAAAGTGCAAGGTCACAGGTCGTATCTATTTTCTCAATACATCTACAACACAACAATTTTTCATAACCTCAGATAAAATCAATCTCATCTGACATTATTGATGTTACAGATTTTATAGTAATCAAAATATTAGACTATGACGGGTCCCCATCACCGTCTGATGAACGAAAGGAAACAGACTTTTTATATATTCCTGAGGTCTTCTGCTTAATTTATTAATCTGCTTAATAATAATAATAATAATAATAATAATAATAATACATCCATAACATACACTGAGCAGGAAAAAAAAATCCTCCAATGAGAAATATGCATGCAGGCGGATAAGTGATTGACTAAAAATGACAAAAAGAACAACATAACAAAAAAACAAAAAAAAACAAAACAATGCTTTAAGATTGTGGAGATCTGCAGCTCATGCTAGTACTAGTCCTAGTTGGTTGTTTTCCTGTTGAGCTCAGGTGCGTACCCCACACTGTTTTCATCCATTCCCTGCCCGTCTGCGTTCACAGAGGAACTCGGATCAGTCAGCCTGCTCTGATTGAAGACTTGGACCCGTCTGTCTGCTCTCACAAGGAGATTGGATCTGCCAACCCTCCAGCTCAGTACAAGAGACTCTGCCTCACCTGAACTGAGTCATTGCTTATTTTTCATTAAACTGTTTAAACTGTTTCCCCACCTTCTGCCTCATTTGTTTGAGCCTCGTACTTTCGGGTCCTGTAAACAAAGATGGCTACTGTGATCTAATTTAGGTAGCCAACAATTCCATCTCCATAATTCAATTCATTTACATAATGAAAACACATTTCACTGTAATATTTGCTGTCAATATGTTTTTCATTTTCATTGTCATTACATTAGTTATGAAAAAAGGATGTCTACAAATGGGTATTGTTTTAAAAAATAAATTAAATGAACACTGTTTTATAAGTTAGCATGCTAATATTTGATAATTAACACTAATCACAAAGTACAGCTGAGGCTGATCGGAGTGCCATTAGTTTAAGGTATTTATCCATTTCTGGAAATTAAAAAAAATGACCTTATCATTAAGAAGTTAAGTTAAGGAATCTATGAAGTTGTTACAATTCATCCTGAGGAGGACATGAATGTCTGTACTGAATGTTGTGGCAATCCATCCAATACTTGAGACATTTCACTCATTCAAAATAGCACATATTTCTACCTCATGGTGAAATCAGATCATCACCAAAGTCTTTAAGATTCATCCTTATGAAACCATAAATGTCTGTAGCAAATGTCATGGCAATCCATCAAATGGTTATTGAAAGGTTTCACTGAAACTCAAAAATGTGTAGAGTAATAGTCAGAGGATCACCAAAATCCTGAGGGTTCATTCTCTGAGGAGCATGCATTTCAGTGCAATCTATCCAACGGCCAAAGCTCTGAGGGCATATGTGCATTCTTTCAACAAGTCCATGCTGCTGAACAAGCAGTTGCTTTCCTTGACTTCATAGCTCAAGAGGGCAATCAGAGGTCAGGGAAGTGCTGCTTAAAGTGAAAATAGCCGCCATCCTTGCATGCTTTGACCTCAGCATTCACAGAAAGTGGTCCATATTAATTTTTAGGCTGGAAGACTTTCAAGACTGTGCAGAGTCTGTGCGAAATATTTCAGGTCACAATGACAATGTTATGTGATGAGGTTTGTATGATATAATCCCCCTCGTACTAATTAAGCCTTAGACATGCTGGACAACCAAGATTATATCAGTTCTGTTTAATATGTGAACTGATATTTGGACCAATCTGACCACGGTCCTATGTCTGTAATCTGTAGAAATCAGGTCAAATTCTGAGACTTTCCAATGAGTTGAACTGTTTCCAGTTTTTACAGCTAAAAATAGATACAGTGTTCAGCTGTTGAGACAGTTAGCTGCGCCTGTTGTTCATCAACAAAATCATTATCAATCCAGCTAATAAACCATTTTATTCTTAGGTAGGTCAGAAAATACTCACCTGTTTTACTCATGAACTTCCCAGTGCAGTTAGAGCAGCACAGGCACTTCTTGTCCTTGAACTGAAGCTCAACACTCATCTTGTCAAGGAGTGCCTCACTTCTACATTGAATTACATTCCCTCTGTTTGACTTTGAGTGTAGTTGCTCTCAGAACATCCCCAACACAACTGACTCTCTCTCATTAGAAATACAATAATTAACCTCATGATTATTCTATGGCCATACATACATTTAAACAATAATTCCTCATTTTCCAACCACGAATAAGATGAAAGTAATAAATACATGACTTGGATATTTTTGATTAAGATAGGAATGGGGAATTTAAAAAGCTGAGGTCAAATCTGACGATGCATGTGTGTTTCTCTTTATATAGAACACTGCATGCAGGCGAATGCAAACAGAAAGCTGATGTATGAAAGGAAGAGGTAGAAGATGTGACCTTTGTTAGATATTCAGGTCTTTGGGAGTCCTTTATAGTAAATCGTTCTCATGAGACCCTGAAACATTTATCAGAACAATTCAACACTTTACCTTCAGATTTCTGGCACTGAGGAAGCATTTAAAGAAGCCACAGAAGAGCTGCCTTTGATGAATAATGTAAAGAGGACAGTCATAAGGATGTAGATTTTTTTTTTTCCTCCGTACTCAGAGCGCCTGGAATAAAGCACAAAGATCTCCAGCGGCTGAATAAATGGAGTTCAGTCCTACAGCATAATAGAAGGTTTTCTCAGTCAGTTTGTCACTCTTTTGTGAGCAAAGCAGATGTTAATGTATGTGTTTAACGCAAAGCTGTCATCCACAAGATGCCTTGGCTGGGGAGGATGGCATTAAAGGAAGAGGAGGATGTAAAAAAAGACCGGAGATGCTGTGCTGTGTGTGCACACCTTGACATGTCATCACTTATTATTATGATGATTTTTGTGATCTTACTCTTCCCCATGTTTTAAATTAGAGTGTAACCGACCAAGGGTTGGAAAGAATTGGGCAATAATTGTGTCAAAAAATAATCTGTCAAAAAAACAACTATTTAGAAGTGATGATAATTGCACATCATGTGACAGCTTCTTCACAGAGAATTAGAAAAAACAGATGGCAAATACACGCGAGTTTGTCCACCAAAAAATGCAACTACAGCAGTTTGGCAGCATTTCTGACAGAGATGAAGGTTCCCTTCTCTGATGGAAATGAAATGCCAGCTGC
The DNA here is from genome assembly GCF_051107435.1 of Chaetodon auriga. Lineage (NCBI taxonomy): Eukaryota > Metazoa > Chordata > Actinopteri > Chaetodontiformes > Chaetodontidae > Chaetodon > Chaetodon auriga. The sequence continues at coordinate 13,740,615 of NC_135074.1, read as the reverse complement.
TTTTCACTGATGGCCAGGGTGGCCCGGAAGTACGTGTGCATGTGTGCCACAAGCTCGCCATCAGAGGGAGTGTTCAGCACCGCAGGCAAAGTTGTAATTCTGTTACATGTCCTGCTCGAGCCTGAAAAAGTAAATCTGCTTGATTTTCTCTGGCAAGAAATAAGCTTAAAGCTCAGCCTAACGTTGCGGTGGGTAGGACACGTTTTTGGGTTTTTTTTGTTAGTTTGTTTCTTTGTTTTTGGTTGATAGACGCCTGAACATCAGTGTCATGTCTTTGCACTATTCTTCATTTACCCTTGGCTGTAATCTGTTGCAGAATGATGAAACACGAATCTGCATTGTGATGTGTCCATGTTGTGATCAGGTTCGGTTTGCTTTAGGGAAACGCTGAGGTTTGGGTTCAAATAGGGTTCAAATTAGTGCTGTCATGGTTACAGGAATAATGTTGACAGAACCGCTGACTCCTGTGTGAAAATGTGATATTATATATATGTATATATACATGTGTGTGTGTGTGTGTGTGTGTGTGTGTGTGTGTGTCACCTGACTTCCTCGTTTGCTTCCATCACCGTTGCTATGGCTATGCTTTTCACTTGAATGTAAAACAAACTTGTCTCCCTGAGATTTCAGTTAATCAGTTTCCCATTATGCTGTGGTGACAAACGAGACCCTACCTGGATTATATTTAGAGGAAATGTTATTTTGAGTGAACGAGGCACTAAATTCTAATTCTATTCTATAGTCTTTTTTACCTACAACATCAGCATTACAGAGGTGGATAACGTGCAGGTGGATACTATTTTGCAATATACCAATGCATTCATTATCAACATTTTGTGACTTGGCTAATTAACACGTCCTCATTATGTAAAAGGAGAGTAGTACATGCAACATTCCATTTCCTTCAAAACATATTTGCTATTGCTAATTAGTTGTATAGGAATGTAATTTCTCAGAGAAATGGTTGATTTAAATTGCTGAAACGACTGATGCAGTGGTTCTTCATGGGTAAGTATAAAATTGGGTTATTCACAGAAACAGGAACTTACTTAGTCAGAATCAAATCTTAACCAGGGTATCGGTCAGGTGCCGCAATGGTTTGCACATTGATTCTGGGCAAGCATCCAAACGTCATAGGGATTTCTCAGGAGCAAAGCTTGGACCTATCAATAATGAACCCGGGGTAATCTTTGAATCAACAGGCGCAGCAGCAAAGCCCTCCACCCCTCTCAGTACAAGTGCGAGACAACTGGAGTCACAGGCTCATTAAGAAATCCCACCTCCCCAGTGACACAGACAACAAATGAAGCAGAACAGTGCAGCTCTGAACCATTCAGCCCAAACCCCTCCACCCCGTGCTCCACAAAGAGGCGGCTCAGTGCAGAAAGCACACATTAATTAGACTTCTATCTGTACATCTCTGCTTTGCTCAATTGAGAGAGAGGAGTGAGGAGGAGAGAGTGTGAAAAGAGAGGAGATGAGAAGGGTGAGAGAGGAGCAGAGCTGTGTATAAGCGCATGTCTCTGACATCTGATAGGACGCATGTAAGCCGTTATTCCATCCTGTGGTTGCGTTTTTCTTCTTCCTCCAATTTAAGTATGAGATGGACATACAAGAGCAAAAACATGAAACGGAATATAAATATCATGAAAGCGAGAAATAAAAATGGAGCATGTGTGCGTGCGTGTGTGTGTGGAGAGCAGCCACGTCTCAGCTGTACTTTGCAGTTTGTTCTGAGAGGAGAAAGCTCTCTCAGATGTCAAAGGTCAAAGCTTATTGTGAACGACTCAACCAAAAATAGCTGAACACCTCAACTGTATGACACCTATCACTTTTTCCCCCGCTCTCCAGACTGAAGTAAGCAAGCCAAACCAGAACAACCTGTTACAAGAAGGTCAAACCCAGACAGCTTCTTATTACTTACCGTATATTTTTGGCTTGTTTCTATTTTAGCTGTGACAGAACAGAAATGGGAGACAGTGAGGGATGAAAAAGGACGAAAAGGCTGAGGGAATAAGACAAATACAAATGGGGAGAAGCAGAAAGCGATCGCAAAACACATTTAGAGGCAGTGATAATGTCAGAACAAGTGAGAAGATAATCACACGCCCTTGGAGTGTAAATGAGTTCTGATTACTGTATTCGTTGTGATGGTACGACTTTGTGGTGGCATCCTACGCTGAGGTGCTGAGAGATGGGAGAAAGCCATTTGTGTGAGTTCATTACACTTTTGCACAGCTCACAAATTAAGCATGCATGAGCTGGCAGGCTTGGCAGTAAAGTCATTAGCAAGCAAGTGCTGAAATTTGTTTGGTAATTTTTTAATTCCTGAGAATTCTCATTAATTGCTGCGGATGTTGCTTCTGCTACATGTGTAGTCTCTCACAACCGCTCTGAATGCAGCGCACGCGGGGACATATCACAACGTATCATGACAGCAAAGCTATTAAAGAAACGCTCCATCCAGAAACGTATTTTTATTTGATCTATTCTTACCTATGTCAAAACACAAAGTGGCGTGAGTGCGTCAGCTTTGATTCCACAGAACACCACAGTTTTAAGCTACGTGCTCTGTGTGTTATTTATGTTTCTGTGCGCATTTGTCAAGTAGTCCAAACATGTTGGTCTATTAATCACACATAATGAGTGATTAAGCGTGTGTAGTAATTAGTATCTTTAGGCACCTGTAACACTGCTGTAATTACCCCCCTGCTGTTGTGATGTATTTTCTAGTAAAAAAGGTCACAACAGGCAGCAGCTCAGGCAGCCTGCTGGAGCTCCAGTACTGATCTGAAACACTTTGCCAGCGGTGCAGTAAGTCACACATGTCCTGCGGCTATTTAATCTCTCTATATGTTTTGTTTTATTGCATGAAATTTATGTTCTTTCTGGCTAAACAGCACTTGAAGCAACCACTTGAACTCCATTTAAAAGCCATGACTTGAACTCAGCATCAGACCTTGTGGCTCAACATGATGTAATAAGACGTAGTGATGTAGTTTTTGAACTTGAAGATAGCTGGACATACTGACGACTGTACAGCCATTCTTTAACATATACACTTATTTGCTTTCTTTCCTGAGGAGAATGGTGCCATTAAATTTCCCTAGTGTGGGAAAACAAAAGTCTTATCTTATCCTACCTTATCTTATCTTGCCATTGTCATATCTATCTTGTAAATATATGGCCCCAGCCAACAGTCAGTTAGCCTTGTTTAGCAGAGCGCATTTAGCATTAAGCATCTGTAATCTGAGGCCTGTCAGACACTTTTGAGGTAGTGTGACATGCCAAGACATTTTTATATAATTTCACCTGAAACCTCATCTGAAAACATTGATCTAAAAGTGATGCATAGGCTTATTCAGCACAAACTCAGCACCAGTATTCTGAGAGCATGTCAATAATCTATTCTATTCAGAGCCAGGCTAACTGTTTATGCAAATGTAAGCTAATTGGCTGCTGGCTGTAGCTTCATATGTCGCATACAGACATAAGAACGGCACTGATCCTTTCATTTAACTTGCCGCAATGCATTTACTGACTATTAGTATACCCTTTTCATACAAGAACACCTGCAGCAGCAAACAATAACAGAAACCTTTTTGTTTCATTAATGTTTATTTATTCCTTTCAGAGTCATATTTCAAATATATTTCCTCTAAAATACTTCAGTACATGACAGAGATATACAACACCCAGCACTGACACCCTTCTCCCTTTTCTTCCCATTAAAGGTGCATTTCACTTTTTTTTGTTCCAAAATGGATGAATACATAGACCGCTGTATGCTGTAAAACCTGACAGTCAGCGTATGTACTATCACTGTGACCGATGCACTGTTTCCCAAAACATTCTCAATGCAAAGGCAATGCTTGTCACAGTGAGTTACAACGGATAGGTGAGTCTTAAAAAAGTATTTCATAAGGTTTAAGGTGTATCCCTTTGAAGTTGCTTGGTGCTGCACAGAGACTCCTCCATGTGTTGGTAAAATGTCAAAGAAGACCTAGAACACGCATTTTCCTAAATAAATCCATCCTATTTTTAATTTTTTCTTTTTGGGAAACCACAGCGAGGGTCACAGTGTTTTGTAGAAAAGGTCATTCTGCTCTGTGAAACAAGGCTGTAATACCCTAATAATTCTGAAAGACATTCCAGGGAAGCATTACTTTCCAAGAAAAAAAGAAAATAACTTCTGAACGTGTACCTCACTTTATCACTGTTGACAGGATGCTCAATACTCAATCTTTGCCACGCGGTTGCTCAGTTATCGGCAGCTTCCGGACAGTTTCTTTCAGGTCAACTCCAATTAATTCAAGACAGTACAGACAGTATACAGAAGATGGAAGATTAACAGTCAGTTTGTCATTCCAGTTGTTATTGTTTACCTGTATGATGGCAGAAATCTATTTGTAAGTGTGTGTGTGTGTGTGTGTGTGTGTGTGTGTGTGTGTGTGTGCGTGTGCGTGTGTGTGTGTGTGTGTGTGGGTGTGTGTGTGTGTACACGTGCAGCTCTACACTGGCTCAGAAAACAGATGAATGAGCATTTTGAAGTGGAAATAACCAAGTTACTAACATTTACTGGACACTACCAAGATCCCAGATTATCTTTTTGCTACTTTCTGGAAAGATGACACGGACTGTGTGCCTGACTTAACCTGGGTTAGAGGATTGCAACTGAAATCAATACCTTTTAAATGTAAGACTTTGGAGTAGACTGGTCTCCACATACTGAGTAGATTTCCTGAGCCACCTGCCTGATAAGAGAAAATCTGAAACGGTTCATCTCATTTTCATCACTAATTCATGTGGTAAATGTTTAGCTGTCTTTAGTTTGTCTTTATCAAAATCATTTAAAAGTGCATTTCAAATCCTCTAAGTTAAACCTAGAGGTGTCTTTAGGAAGTGTTTTCTACTTTTGGACAGACCATCTAATTCTAATAATCCATTATGTTTGCAGGTTAAAAACCAAAGGACTGCACAGGTAATGACTTTGCTGAAGTTGGGTTCTGTTGGTGATGTTTACGATGTTAAGGTCAAAGATGTTTTGATGGATTTTCAGCCTTACACTTATAAACATCATTCAGGTTCTTCATGTTTCTGGTGCCTCAAGTGAAAAAACTCCCACTCCTGGACTGTTGAATGCTAACTGACCGTTGTGCTACACATTCTCAGCGTGCTCAGCTACAGCACAGTGTGACGATCAGCAGGGTGGGGCAGATATTTTTTATCACTGACAAAAGCTTTTGATTTCTTCACTTTTAAATTTCCATTTTATTGAGAGACGTTATTTTGAAACAAATGAAGCACACAATTCTGTGAGTTTGTACTGAAATAATGCACGTCACTTGAATTCTAAGTGATGTTTTAAGCATGTGGTTTTGTTATGGAAGATATGTGCAAACCTCACTCTGTATAGGTCCGAAATACCACATGACTAAAATGAAGTGTTGCTATAGGTGTGTTACACTCTGAATACTGTGAAATGGCACTAAATCATTATTTTATTTATTTATTAGTTTATATTAAGACCAATGACAGTAGCTTGATTTACATTTTATTGAACTTAATGGGGGGGTACTAGTTACCCTTTAACCTTGCCATATTGCCACATGACACACATTCTGTACTCAGTGGCAAAAAGTGACAATTTGCTGCCATGTCAGTCAACACAATGATAACCAGAAAGCTTAGCAATGAGCTGGATTATGTGCACATGTACATGTTACGCTTTGACGGTCTGTTCTCATGTGGGGGAAATAATGTAATGTCTTCCCCTTCTCACTCGAGGATGTGTGTGACAGTTTGAGAAATATGACAAAGATTACAAACAACACATTTTAAGAGTTCCACGGTATTCTGTCTGTTAACTTGCAACTGTCACATGTCTAAATGCAATAACAAACAGTGGTAGTGTTTCCCCTGCTGCTCCTGTCTCTGAAATATGAAGTACTATGAGGAATGATATGACAGTTAGCATGATAAAATGCCATGCACGTCAATGCTTAATGATATTTCTAAAATGTATTTCGTACTATTTGGGTAATGTACTGACCAACAGTGTGTTGCTTCAGTCCTAACTAATGCTCATGATACAGCACAACTGAAGATGATATAAATACCACATAGCCGATTCCCTTAGCGATATAGGCTGGTGGAATTGGTGGTATTGCAATGAATGCCAAACACATTTTGCTATGTTGTCCTGTTGCAAAATGACAAGGACATTTTGAGGAGATTATAAAAAGTTGAAAATATTTTAAGCTTAGTCTTACAGGATATGATAGCGGAATAACAAGCTACATTTACAGAAACGCATGTCACACAAATTCTCCTCTAAAATAGTTTGTATAATTCAGGTACAACCTGCCTTCAGGTCCATTCATCATATCAAAGTGCATTTATAATGACAGAGATAAAGCTAGGATACATGAAACATTTTTGAGAGTTTGCTTAGCGCAGGTTTCAAAGTGCTTCCATGTTTTCAGAATACGTTACTGTCTGTCACAGATCTGTCAAACTTGCCTCGACATGGAAAATGCCATTCTCACCAGACTGGCTGAGCCAAACAGGCACATCATCTCTGTATGTTACGTATTGTTTATGATTGAAAGATCAATAGCACAATTTGTACCCACCACAAAAAAGAAAAACAAATAGATTTTTTTTTTAAAAAGTGCAATAATCAAAACAACATGACATGACACAGACAAAAGTACATACAGTGCTGAAAGGACTGATTCAGATGTAACGCACATGGTAATGAAGCAGACCAGCATACACAAGCAGATCAGTTACTGGAGCAGGGTGACTGATGAATGAGGAGTTTTCCCGAGATTGAAGCATGATGCCGCAAAATGCAAGGATACTACCCCCTGAATGATTCAAACAGCTACAGCTTTAATTGTGGAACTTCATGAATGGTGAACACACGCTAAATCAGAACTGAGATGCTCCCATCATGATGTGTTTTGGATCACACTGTTTTTCTGCAGACTGAACTGCTACCTTAAATGTAATCATGAACGACTGTATATAGATCTATAGATATGAGTATTGCTTAACTTTAACAATCATATCTATGTGAGTATGAAAACTGCTTACGCTACAGACATTCAGTGCTAATTAAGCAATGACAGAAAATCTGATATGCAATTCACACTGCACACCCGCCACACACTGACACTTTCCTCCATCTCTCACTCATAAGCGTATGGGGAATTCAGACATGACATTCATTAACATGAGGAGAAAGGAGTGCTCTCTGATCGCATATCCAAGTGAACTCACTGCAGGCTCTTTTCTGGCCCCCTGTACCACACCAGGCTTCCCTTTTCTTTCGAGACATATTCAGTTATGCCTTTGTGGTTGATCAATTCATGTGAGTCATGGTGTCCAGTAATGGGAAGTTCATGGTGAACGCTGCATCCACCGTCCACAGATGAGACGTGTTTGAGGCAGAGGGTGAGCTGAGGCCGTGACTGTGTTGTCAGCGAGGAAAACTGTGTGTGTGTGTGTGTGTGTGTGTGTGTGTGTGTGTGTGCCTGTTTGTGTCTGTGTGTGTGTGGAAAAAGCTGAAGTTTCTATCCAGGTGGCTTGGGTCGTCCTTGCATTTCCCTCTTCGTGCTCAATTCCGGCTCTGGCTCACAAATCATCTTCTCTTCCTCTCATAAATATTAATATAATACTTTATTACCCATTACCCTTGACCCTTTATAATGCCATAAACAAAAACAAAACAAATATCAAAAACATTGAATAGGTCTGACAAATTGCAACATCACATAATAAGTAGAATAAAACCCAAAGGAACAGCAGAGGTTGTATAAACGTTGTGCTTCTTTAATTTCACTTTGTAAAGTCCTCCACTGTCCTAGTTGTGTTTTAGTTTAAACTTTGTTATATTTAATATATATAGAGATAAATGTACACGTATAATCCGCACTGAGGTTAGTCTCTTGTGGCAAGCAGAGGGCAAGCAGAGAGGCTACCAGGAGCACCCTTCTTTTTTCCTCTGTTCCTAGTTCGTCCTTTCCTCACCATTCTGTTGTTTATTTATTCATTCATTCATTCATCAGTTTTTTTCCTCCATCTGTCTCTTTTGTCATTCGGTAGCTCCCATGGTCCCAAAGGTTGGGTTGGAAGGGAGATGGTCTTCGTGGATTTTTCCCCACATTCTCTCTCTCTTTCGCTTTCTTCCTGGAATCCCTGTTTCCTCATTTTATTCCCTCAGGTCCTTTGTCATCTTTGGTAGAGTGTCCGACACTTTGGTGTGTCTGGGGAATTGGGTGGAGGGGCCGTAGAGGATTTTGGTGGGAGGGAGAGGAGATACATGAGAGAGCAGATGAAGAAAGGTTGATGAAAGGGAGGCAAAGGTGACAAAGTGACACGCTGACATGGTTACAGTGAATCTAATCAGATTAATAGATCGACAAAGGAGAGAATGTGAAGTTCGACTGTCAAAGATCATTAAGTATGTTAACCATAAATACAGTATGAGCGCCAGTTGTAATGCTGAGCGTCTGGGGAGGAAAGGTTCAAAGAAAGCAGAGCAGAAGGAACTAGACAAAGACTTTGTGTTACTATTCATCTAAGCAAGAGGGATGAGATGGATACTCGAAGGATAGAAAGACAACAAGTGGAGAAGGACGGGAAAGGACAGGGAGAAGGGTAGAGAGAGAAGTAAAAGAGCGCGAGTCAGGGCAGTGTCTGTCACTACAGACAGGTGGTGTTGTGGGAAGTGCTCATCATCTGTAGAGTAGCGACAGGAAGCAGGAGAGGCCAAAGGTCAGCCAGCTGGCCAATGGGAGTGGGTGTGATCCACCAATCAGAACTGTGGAGACAGACAAAAAAAAAAGAGTCATCGTCGATGAAAAGAAAATACTTACAGACACCCTGTTACCACAGACATAAGTCCACTTCTGATTAGCCTTTTCACGTTTACTCATAAGTCATTCTTCCAAGAAAACACTGAAAAAAGTATTTTATCTACACTTCACATGTGCTGAGTGAGTGTCATGACTAAAAAGTTCATTCAGCAATGAATGAAACAGCTCAGTGAGACATAATTGTAATTCATTCATATTCAAAAATCTATGTGTTCACTTGATTTAATTATCCATTTGATTATTTGATTATTGATTTTACCAATGGTCTCGCAGTAACAATTGTCCTAAGACATACATCTGAATCATGAAGGTCTTTTTCTCTTGAAATCTCATGAATTCTGTAAATTGAGACTTTTTTCTTGTTCCTCGTTTTCTTTCTTTCTTTCTGTGTCTGTCCTTTGTAAACTGCACTTTATAAAGACCAGGTGAACCTTGACATTACATTAACTCCAGGCTAAGCAGATAACTGTACATGTATATATTCATCTCTTTGGCCTCAGGCTGTCTTCCAGCCTGAGGCTAAGCACAGTGGCATGTGTGATGAAAACACCGCGGTGTGGCAGAGAGTTTAGAGCTTTCTTCTGCGTAACAAAAAGCATCATTTGAACAATACAAAACCATGTTACCAATGTCGAAAGCAGGAGGAGGGCTATAGAAAGAAGGAAATGTTTTTTATGACTTCACATGGAGAAAAGTGAGAGACTATCAGGGACAGAAAGAGTCGAGTGGAAGAAGAAGCAAAGGGAAGATATGGAACCCAGAACGAGGGGGCGGATGAGTAAACAGAGAGATTCAACATTGAGATCCCACACTTTGTCATGACAGCATTGATATTTTAATGAGAAAAAGAAGTTACAATTGATGTCATCATCAATACGTGATGGATTGTTTTCCTTGAGTTTTTCTCTGCAGGTTGTTGTTGTTTGTGCGCAGTCAGAGCACGCAGCACACACATCTTCTGTGTGGTTTAAATTAATTGTTTCAATGATATGAATGACTGCAGACATGAGATCACCTAAGGTTTCCTTTCTGTTTTCTTGTGTTAAAACCTACAGTCCCACATGGAAGCAAAACACAAAGCACACTCATTCTCTTCTGTTACATACATAAAATATACTTTCTCTTTTATACAAAAATGCTGCAACAAATTATACGTACAAGCTGCTCAAAGACAGAGATTCATAAATACAAAGTAGATACTGTATTAAATAGATCAATATGATTTCATATCAGGGGTCCATCCTCCAGGCAGAAAATCAATATTTATAATAAAGCTTTGATCCGTACGCAGCGCCCCCTCCCCCAGACACACAGACACAGACACACACACACACACACACACACACACACCTTCCTACAGTATAGTTTGTGGGCAGCAGAAGTGAAACATGGTGTTCTACATCTCTCTCTGTGTGTCAGTGATTGTGTGTAAGTGCTTCAGGTGTATAGTACATATAGTACAGTATATGAGACACATCTATCTGATCTGTCAGAATAGTAATCCATGTGTAGTGCAATAGGACATTGCACTACACATGGATTACTATGGGCGTATGCGCTGCAATGTATTTTGCACGTGTTGGTGTTATGTATGTTATGGATGGTTTTATGTATGTTATAGTGCAGACAGCACACAGCTGTTTTAATTCATTCACATAAATCTGAGTCTGTACACCTGCATCATTGTGTTGCCCTTGTGCTGCAACCAACAAAAAAAAAAAAAACAACACTGTCTGCTTAACTACCAATGTCCAGATGATCACAGGTAAAATTGCATCATATCAAACAATCTTGTAACCTGCTTTTATCCCCTGCTTTAGAGTCCCTGTGGCTAAATGACAACATTTAATTGATCGGATTAATCAGCAGGTAAACCACATGCGTGAATAGATTTAATATAACCCCCTTGTTAAAACTATTATCCATCCACTGTCTCGCAAACTTGCAATGTTAATGCCCACTAGATCATGCTAAGCCACTTCCTGGTTTAAACTTGGGCTTAAAAAGATTAAGCAGTTTCAGACTTCATTTTGTATTGCTCCTGGATTACTGATTCACCTGTTTGGAAAGTTCTCAGAAAATTATAACGTGGATCAATGTGATAGAGCAGAAATAATGAAATGAGGAGGAAACTCCTACAATGGAGAAAAGTAACGAAAGTAAAACATAAAACAGTAAGAGACAAGCTCGCCTTCCTTCACCTCTCCTCTGAACGCACATTGGAGCCAGGCGCTCTGTGATGTATGCAGCCAGAGCCATGTCAGAGGCCCTCACCCTTCATTTGTGGAGGACTGTAAGATAGCGGTCCCCTGTGTGTGCACATAGTTAACCTGAAGTAAATGTGTCCATGTGAGAATGCCTTCACTGCAGCTGTCAAATGTGTGTACTGGTGATCTTACATGCAGCCCTGTGTGTGTGTGTAAGTGTTTACATGTACAGTAAGTCTCAGCTGAAAACACTTGTGGGAGGATACACATGTATGTGACAGTGAGTGTGAATGCAGAATGTGTGTTAGTGTGTGTGTGACACACAGGTGTGATGTATCAGCTGGGTGATGCTGCCAGTCTCACCTCCTGTGAGATGCAGGGAGCAGAAGGAAAGTCTCATCGGAGTGCACTCTTTCTCAGAAACAATGATTCACCCCCCCAATACACACACACTCTCTCTCACACACACACACACACACACACACACACAGTCATATGACAGTTTGTTGATCAAAGCTGCTATTGATGTTATATACTGCTTTGCAGCACTGACTCTCCATGTGTGTCTGTTTCAACCTATTTGTCTATCTATCTATCTATCTATCTATCTAAACATCTGTTAACACTGTTTTTTGGCAATGCTGGTAATCTATAATGTATAAACAGTACATATCCACAAAAACATGAATATGCCATTTCCCACACATGACAGAGACGCTGGTGTATGTGTAGCTTAATAAATCTGAGAAAAAACATGCATATGTATGTTTCCCTTTTTTTAGTTGTTATGCATCTGGCCCCTGTATGTCCCTTGGGTGAAGACAGCCTTACACAAGAACTTTGGTTTGTAGTCAGATGAACCCAATATATAGTATATAACCCTGATTTAAAAAAAAATTGTGACGCTGTGTAAAACATAAATAAAACAGAATGTGATAATTTGCTAATCTTTTTTGTAATATCCTCAATTGAAAACAATATATTCAATGTTTCACCTCATCAGATTAAGTGATTTTTGTAAATATGTGCTTATTCTGAATTTGATGAAGCAACATGTTTCAAACAAGTTGGGACAGGAGCGACTAAAGACTGGGAAAGTAGTGGAATGCTCCAAAAACACCTGTTTGGAACATTCCACAGGTAAACTGGTTGATTGGTAACAGCTGATAGTATCATGATTGGGTATGAAAGGGGCATCCTGGAAAGACTCAGTTATTCACAAGAGAGGATGGAGAGAGGTTCACCACTTTGTGAACACATGATTGAATAAAGGATATTATTACATGGGCTCAGGAACACTTGGAGACCATGTGCATCTTATGTGATGCATAATTGGTATGTTATAACTCAGCATTTTCCACTAAGTCATATTCCTTTTGATATCATCATACCTGGCAAACATGAATGGAGTTTAATCCTTTTCTAATCCTCATGTCACTTTGCCAACTCCGTGGTGGCAAAATCTGCACTCAAGACAGATGCATTTGTGTTTCTTACAGTGACAAAAGACTCATCAGTCGCCTGCCTGATAATTACCCATCTGTCTTCACTGTATGTGTCTGCCTGCACAAAACCTGCAGGGCACATATGCACACGTACACACGCGCACACTCGGAGAGCTCAAGAGCTTTCCTCTTCCTGTTTATACCTTCATCCATTATTCACTCTATCCGCCAGTGTCTTTACATGCACATATGTGCGAGATCACACACATACACACATCTCACACTTGGGATTTGAGGAGGTAAAAGCAGGATGTTAATAATTAATTTCCTCTTTTTTTCCTGTTTTGTGTTGTTTCCATGGCCCTAATGTTTTCCTCACAGTAGGTTCTAGAAATAAAAAAGTGAACGAGACCATGTCAAAGGTAGATTCTCATCACATGTTGCTGCATCAAATCTAGTTTATCGCACTAAAATTCTGTACACACACATCTATTGCCTGTATGTACTTCCGGGAATATGGTCCCTTCTCTTCTGTTGCTCAATCTGAGGTTTTGACTTTCTCCTCATTAAAATGTGTTTTTTCTCATCTGAACTGAGGATCTAAACATAGAGGGAAATTTACGATCTTGGACTATATGAACAAAAATTGACTTGACTCAAAGGAGTCACTCAAACTGCACTTAAAACAGAAGAGAACTTATGTTACAAACTAGTTCCTAACTGGTGAGATTACTTTATAGTCAAAATGAATCTGTTCAACAGCGGCAAATGCCAAAATAAGATGAAGTGAAACTAACTGGCTGGACAACAGTTAGATCAGTTATGTATTCTACCATAGTAAAGATCCATGTGATTGATTCTTATTCAGCTTCAGAGTTTCAAAGTGTCCCCATTTTACCTCCCAGCGATGGCAATGTGCTATAAGAGAACGCTGCCAGCTCGCTGCTGCTGTGCATGTGTGTACACAGAGAACGCAATGGAGGTTGTTATAAGAATTTAATGTTTGTGTGTGTGTGTGTGTGTGTGTGTGAGAGAGAGAGAGAGAGAGAGAGAGCGTGCGTGTGTGCGTGCATGTGTTCTTGTGTGTGTGTGTGTGTACGCACGTCTTGGCTGGCAGAGTTCAGCTCTTACTGTAGCTAAACTGCTGGCAGGTTTTAGTTTCATATTCTCTTTCTTCTTTCGGTTCTTGGACCTGTTTCTCTCTCCTTTTCTTTCCCTCTCTCCCTCTTTCTCACACACACATTCAGACACATCCACACATACTTTCGGTCACTCTCTGGCTTTGACCTTTTCTCTCTACGTCTCCTCTCCACACCCCAACCCTTTTGGCTATTTGAGTCTCTCTCCACACGCTTACATGGACATGCACTCATTCCTTGTAACTCACTTGGTTTTCCCTCTGGTTCACCCTTGAGGCGGAGTGGACTGTCACAAACAGTTGTTATAAGGAGCAAAATAGTGTTCTGTTACTCTATTTATGGGCCGATTGTGAGTTTGGTTTGACATGTCTTGCACGTCGGCATGAGTGGTGTGGAGACACTGTGGTCAGTTTATGGAGTAAAAACAACTCTCTTTCCCTCACCTTCACTCATGCTGTTTTTCTCTAAATCCTTCTCATGACACGCTGTCTCTCTGCCCTCTCTCGCTTTCACTCTAAAGGGTAAATAACATAAGCTTTTAGAGATGAAGAGCGGCGCGGAGAGGTATAGATATGTGTACATGGCTAATAGAGAACAGAAGGTAAGAGGAGAAGACACGATATAATGGAGGTGGGTGTGGGGGAGGCAGCGGGGGTGTGGCGTACGAACTGAAGAGGATGAAAAGATAGAGAGACATTTGAAGTAAATAAAACAATAGAAGCAGAGGAAGGACAGCAAATGATGATGAGGCTTCTGAATCAGCTCGGCAGTGACCTGTGGTGTCCACTTGTCAGCATACAGCCTCCAGACTGACAACCTGTTCTCTCTGAGCTATATTCCCACACCTCACAGAAGCTAAAGAAGATGTTTAGTTTTCTTTCTCTCATTCCTTTGAAAAGCCTGTCTCTACATTAATTCCCTTCTCCACTGCTTTAATTCTTTTCTTTTCAGCGAAATCAATTCAGCTCCGTTTAATTCACCGCTTTACTCGCATGTCTGCTGAAAACAAAAAATGCTATTAACACATTTTAGACCTTTAAGAATCATATTGCCTTCCTCATTGCAGCTCCCTGAAGGAGCTGCACACACAGACAATGAGGGGGGAAAAAGTTAATGACAGATGGTGTTGGATGTTTCTCTGGTTGTTTATGTCTCTCCACTCAAAAAAAGAAAATCTTACCTGTCTTACCTGCGCTGGCTACAGTGTTCTCCTGCTTGCACTTCCCTATGGTGATGGACACATCGTCGATGGCGATATCGCCCTCGAAACTCGGGCCTCGAATCCCTTCAAACACAATCTGGTAGGAAGAGAGAAAGAGGCAGATGGATGTTGGGTGCGTGTGTATGACATCCGGTGAGTCAAAAACACAACCAGTGCCCTGCTAGAACAAACCTGACATAAATGAGTAACCAGTTATTGCCCCAAAACTCGACCAGATCTCAAAGTGGCAAAATGAATGAATGAAATGGCATTGTGTTTTAAAAAGACAACATGCTGAAGCACTGATCAAACAGCACAGATAACAATATGCAGGTAGTGACATCCTTGAGTATTAAATATTTAGAAGTTGTGTTCTTAACTCATAATCATTTGTGGACTCGCAACAACAAAACTAAACAGGAGACTCATCTGAAAACGTTCCAGACGAATTCCCCATTTTAGCCACCAGCCATCTGGTTTTGACTGACAGCCTAATTATTGTGGTGTACCAAGGCACCCGGCTAATCAAAAACCAAGCGTATTCTGTCTGGAATATGAGGAGGGGAAAAGCAAATAAACAAGGAAACTTTGTTGCACTCAAAAAAACAAAAACAGTTCTCATGACTGCAGTTATTGGGTTTAACTGCAGACTGGCACATTGTAATGTATAATTTTAAATATGATAACCGAAGTGCTTCCTGTGCAATCATGTCTGACAGATTTTCAATTCTACAGTAATAATGGCTTATTCTATCTGTTAAGTGGCCTCTACAGAAAGTGGTGCGTGGGCTCGTGCATATATAACAATATTTCCCACTACATCTGCCAACTATCCCTTGAGCAAGGCATGTAACCTGCAGGTTATTCCAATAATAAGGTGTGACTCTGTGTGCGAATGTGATGCTGATGGAAAACCTGCCTGCATTCTGCCTGTATATCACGCTTGTACTCATATATAACAAGACAGCAAGTGGGTGCATGCATGGAGGGGTGGCAAATATGCATGACTAGCCTCACTTTAAAAACTCCATCTGCTCACACCAATCTGCTATTTTAGCAGAGTATTTAACCCAGTAGACAAGTAGAACAGACCCACAATCACTGTGTGTATAACTATATCAAGCTATACCAAGCTTGATATACAGTATTTATGAACCAGGTTCTGACCCGCCAAGGAGAAAAGCCCGACACGACCCCACAGATGTTCTGAGGAAATGAAATGGCAGAGCAAACACACTGTGGTTACCACCTCTCGCTGCTGGGACATTCTTTGCCTGTGTTTTAATCTGTGTGTTGTGCTGTGAGTGTATTACAGCAATGTTTATATAAAACAGAAATGCATGTGGCAGATACCAATAACCTATTGATTGCCATAGACAAGGATCAGTGTGACTGTGTGCATGTGAGTTCATTTTACCAGTTCACCTCTGCAGAGGAATCCAAGTTAAAGGTGAATAAAGAAACACAGTGGGAACTGGTAATTCTGTAATCGCCCCTCACGTAGTTTAAGCAACCTCTGGTTCAGTTGCTCAAGAATTAACTGAAGCCAGTGTGGCCTCTAACAGACTGACCAGAGTTTGGGTACACGCTGCAGGGCATGTATGCTATACCTGCTACAAGCTTGCACAATGGGCAGCTTAAGTACTCACTCTTCTGTTGCTCTCTCTGTGTCTCATGCTGGCCTCCTCTCCGAACAGAGAGCCCATTCAATTACATTCATAAAGGGGAGGGAAACACAAGAGCAGCGCCACCCCTTTTTACTTTAGTCCCACAACGAAAGATCTTCTTTGAATGAATAAATAAAATAATTAGGAGAACCTTGGAACTGGCGGTGTGGAGGGAGAAAGGAGAGAAGTGCAGCAGAAAAGGCCGGACGGGTTTAGCTGGTCGGCTCATTTGTGCAAAAGGATTATTTGATTTACCAGGCAGAGGGTAGCTGTGAGGGAAATTCAGGGGTAGTAGAAGGAAGAGGCTAATTGGTCAAAAGGCCGTGGTCATCTAATTTATAAATGCTACGATGCTGTTTCTTCACCATGTAGCCGCGGTTAACGTTTTGTTTTATTTATGTACTTTCTTGTAAATTTGCGTTGCTAATAGAACCAGCCGAGCACACAATATCCCTATAGGCAACAACACACACACATGCATACAAACACACCTACATGGACACCGAGCTACGCATGCCTGCCTCTTTACACCTGCAAGTGCTTCTGAATTAAACAAGCCGCAGCAAAGATGCCAGATTGTTGTATAATTAGAGACGATGAGAAAAATAATTGGGGGAAGGAAGCCCAGAGACTAACACTGGCCTTGACACATTATTACAGAGAACCACAGCACAAATAACCCTCTCCTTTAAGCTACATAACAACGCAATCACGCCAAGCATAATAATTTCCTCAAAGATATCAAACAGAGTGGTACAGCACAAAGCAATGCAATATCCTGCAATGCAACACAGGATGGCAAAATAATTACTTTATGTGTTTATATTTTGTGGAGAGGCTCAGGAAGCCAGGCCTGTGCCCTTTCACTTGATGTTCACTGCTGACAGATCAAGCTGAAGTATGAGTTGCCTGTGCCAACACTTAAACATCACTGCTGGGCACTGCACTGACGTGAAGTATAAACTCAGTTGTAGTTTCTCAAAGTTTCTCAACCTAAGGAGTGCTGAGACTGCTTGGTGTGCAGTCATGGAACATTTTTAGGACTAACATTTGTCAGATATAATTTTAATTAAAAACATGAAGCACATAGGGCGCACCAGTATTTGTTTTTTTTGTTTTTTTTTCTGTGCACTCAGAAGTAAATTACCACAGGATGCTTGTGAAAAATTCACATGCAAATTTTGACTCCTGACTCTTCAAGCACCAAGGATCATGAGACTGTGGGATGTAAAAATGGGGTGGTGGGTCGTGAAAGGCTGCTGTTGTATATAATGTGCCTGATATTAAACAATGACTTTTACCAAATATCCATACTGTTCTAGAAAGGTGGACAACAAAATCTCTTCTCAAAACCATTATGAGTAGAATTCCCAATTTTTGGTCTAAGAGTTTGCAGTGTGTGACACAGAGAGTGTGTGTGTGAGGAAGACTGAGTGAGACAGACAGCTCATGTATGTGTGTGCTTATGTGGGACTGCAGGATCAAAGGGTGCACAATAAAGTGTCAGGTTGGAGTTGTGAATGTGTCGTTTTGTTGAGCCTTGTAACCTTTAATGTTCCCATTGATGTGCTGTCCACATACCAGAGGGGACGCAGCCGTAAGAGAGAGAGAGAGAGAGAGAGAGAGAGAGAGAGAGAGAGAGAGAACGAGTGTGTGTGTGTGTGTGTGTGTGTGTGTGTGTGTGTGTGTGTGTGTGTGTTTCAGAGAGAGAGAGAGAGAGAGAGAGAGATGTACTGAGTACAGAGACAGCTTTGAAATACCAGTGCAGAAGAGAGTCAGTGCACTGTGAGGCACACAAATGTGGTTTGGCCTGGTTTCCAACAAGCCCCCCAGGTACCAAACACTGCGAGCAACACAGATGGCCTCTGGGTAATCCACAGAGGAGCAAGTGGAGACACAAATAATCTACTATAACATGTTACTTTTTTTCCCCCATTGATTTTACGTACATGTAATCTCTGCTTTGTAAGTTGGTCTCCACGAACAACCATTCACTCTGATCATTTCATGTTTCAGACAGGAATGCGACTGGCAAGCTTGCAGACGTGAGACAGATGGTGGTTGCATGGAACGATAAAAACTTTAAGCACTCACTACAGATATACTAATTGACAATGCAGTCGTAGAGACATGTTTTTCAGTGTGTATGTGCAGCTCAAATAAAATGTTTCATTTTCTCTAAAGATGCAATAAGCCAAAATCATGTGCAGAGAAGCTCCTACTGTGGCAGTTCACGTTTCATGAATTTATAACTTGAATAGACACAGGCAGTATGCGGTAATCATGGCCAGCGGGCAGTAAAGAATTTAAATTCTAATGTTCCTTATCGGTTGGCTCGACCACTGTTTACAATAACAGCCTTGTATTAATGCAAGCCATCGGCTGGGCTACAGCTCTTTAGAAAGGCAGGAGGGGAGGCTGTTCTCAAAGACATCATTACTTTTGTTGGACGGAGCACAAAGAGAGAGGAAATGCAGAGACGAGTGGCAGCACCTCAAAGGCCTTCGGTGTATGCAGTCAGTGAGCTGTGCACAGGACTAGAAAGTTTGTGTTCTCCGTGGACATGCTCTCAACATGAAGCAGAAATGAAACAAGCCTCGACATGCAGTCGCTCCTGCACTCTGTGGAACAAAATAACATTTGCTTCAAAAAGCAGTTCTCTGGGAATTCAACTGAATTTGAAAATCATGGGAATGTCGTTCACATGAGAAATTTGAGATAACAGATAATGATCACTGCAAGGTTACTGCTGTTTATTTTTCTTAGCAAATTGGGCTAATGGCTCCTTCAGTTGTACTGAAAAATAATCTGCATTAAACTTCAAAGCAGACACACACGCAGCCACTACTGTACTCCACAATATAGGGAGTATTCATCTCCAGTGGCTGATGCTGCTAACTGCTGTTGAGACACAAGAAAGGCACTGCATCCAACATGATCACCTCACTGTAGAGACCCATTCATAAAAACACAGTAATGCAGGCACATCTGAAAAGGTCAGCATGACCATGATCCACATCCCTCCTCCAAACCTTGACTGAGCCTGGTATGGACATTACCCAGCTTTGGTAACCCAGCCTTTCAGAGGGGAAGGTATGAATGTAACATTACTGGTATTCAACATTTACCCAACTCTCCAACATCTTTGCATGAGATAAAAAGAAACAGATAGAGACCAAGTGAGCATGCAGAGAGAGTGAAACTGAAACTTAAAGGGGCACTCCATTAATTTAACTGTACATGTTAAAGTCAGTTCATTAGTCGAAGGGAGTGCTAATCAGCCTGAGAAAGCAGCTGTATTATAGCTTTGTCACGTCTGGGAAAATAACCAGGATGTTGTCGTATGGGTTATGTTCTTGAGTGAATTTTAAACAGAAAGCCTTCAGCACTAACTGGAGGTCTAAAATGTGAAAGACGTGGATGTTGACCAGACAGGGAGGGTCTAATGAAAGACACAATCACATTGCATGTTTGTCATTTTACATATCTCTCACCAGTGTGAAAACTTAATGGGTTTGCAATGTTAAATCAAAGGACCACTGACTTAACTGTATTTGGCTGTAATATAATTCTGTATAATTCTATGATTTAGAGGTGATGTGTGTGACACTCTTTGAACATTGGTCACCAGATTAAAAACACTCTGTGGAGCTTTTGACTACTACACTAGTAGCACTAGGGACCAATGTTTTCACCAGTGGGTCCCCATTTAATTTGCATCCTGCACATGCAAAAGGATGCACAAGCATGTGGGTGACGCGATTCACCTGTCATCGGTTTGCTATTTGCTATTTTGCTGATGGACAGTTGGTGGAAACCACTGTAGTAATGTGCCGACAAAGAAAAGAAAGAAGACGAGCAGCAAGCAAATCAGTTTTGTTCTTAATATTAACCTTTTTAATTTTGGTTTGGTTATAAGAAAAATCCACAGGGCACCTTTAACCTGAGACAGCAGGATCATATGAACGAGTTCTAAGAATTCAGTGGACAAACATCCGGTTCAAAGGGTTATAAGTAACACAGTGTTGGCCCAACAATCTAGACAAAACACTTGTGACTGATCCTCATCTGGCATTCACTCTCCACTGAATCAGGATTTAAGTAAATAAGCAATGAAAATGGACAATATTTGGATACTGATCATTTGCCAAAGGCTGCCAAAGCCTTGCATCATTTACTTTACTAGGCCTAATCCCATCCTTTGCCTCTGATCAGCGTCTCCCCTTTCATAAACATCACGACCAAGAGTTTAAGATGGCAGCAAGCCATAACAATTGGCAAAATGCACTTAATAGAGCCATTCTTTACAATTTCAACTTGTAGAAAAGAAGCTAAACAGCAGAAGACAACAACAGCGATTGTGTCTGGTAATTCCCAGTCAACAGTAGACAGCTCAATCATTATTATTGATTGTAAGGAAACCAGCACTCCCCAGAGAGAGAGAGAGAGAGAGAGAGAGAGAGAGGATGGAAGATGACAGGGCAGCTGGAGGAACAACAGCAACAGGGGGTGGCGGCAGGAGAGGCAGCAATGAGCGCTGAAAGACAGTAGAGGGACCCCGGCCGAGGGAGAAAACTCAGGAGAGACAGAGTAGAGAGGGAAATGGGGTTCACCCTTCTTATCTCATTTCATTGGGCCCTTGGGGAGCTTGATGCATAACAGAAAGTAGTAAGAAAAGAGAACAAGGTAGGGAGTAACAAAGTATGTTTATCAGCTCGCCTCCTCTGGCTGGTGCTGGGATTAAGCCTGCATGCTATACATTATTTAACGACTCTATTTGTTACGTGGCAGAGGTTTGCATGTGTGTGTGCGTGTGTGTGACAGAGAGAGTTAAACTGACAGACCAAACTGAAGAATTGAAACACCTGTTAAAGTTATTGTAGAGAAGAAAAAATGCTGTTCTAAACTGAATGACAGCAGAAGTCTCTCTATAAATCATGCAATCTGAATGTAAATGGTTAAACAGAAAAGTATATTTAATGATTTCAGTCTTGCTTTAACTCTCAATTTATTATTACTATTATTATTAGTAGTATTATCATTATTATTATTTACACTTACTGAAAACAACAATACTGAGTGTGTGTTAGTATTTGCTGAAGCCAGCTGTACTGGGTCTGTAGTTATATAGTTATATATTATATACATGTAGTTGTACTGACTGATGACCCAACATTTCCTCAACTTAAGCATAGCACCTTAAAATTGATGGTTAATATTTCTTAAAAGACGTGCATCCATATTGCTCAGCACGCCCAGCGAATCAACATTTGAAATTCAATATCTAATCAATAGCCAATGTCAGTCCATTACTTTCCATCTTGCATACATCATTACAGGTCATCCCTCAAGTCAAACTGCAGCAGCAGATTTTACTGATCATCAAGTGTTCAGCCAGAGGTAGATCCTATGATAACCTGCACATTATGGATCTTTTCCACAGCAGATAATTTTATTTTGTACAGCAATGGCTCAGTTCCACTAAGTTCCCCAGTAAGGCACGACAGTGAGCCAGCATGCACAATCCCAGGATAACAGAACCAGCTCAGCTAAATGGAATGCAGTGATAAAAATAGTTTTCTTATTTCCTGCTATGACATGTCAAAGCATCTGCTGTGAAAAGGGTTTATTGAAACTCAATGGAACATGACTGAAAAGCACAGCTTTGTTGAGGTGGCCGTGGCTCAGGGGGTAGAACGGTCGACGACTTATCAGAAGGTCGGTTGTTCGATCCCTGGCCTCAGCAGTCTATTAGTTAACACTCGTAATGAACACCATCATACAAACTGGTGTGCATTGTGAATGGGTGAATGGTCATCAGACTAGAGTAGAAAAGCGTAAAATAAATGTAGAGTGTGTACCATACATATATGCAGGACGTACTTGGTCAAATGCACAGCCATGTGATGGAGTGGAAGAACAGCACAGCATAGACAGAGTACAGTAAGAACATGCACACACGAGAGAGACAAGGAGGAGACAGAGAGAGACAAGAGAAAAATAGTCATGTAAGAGGCAACCTTCAGTTGCCAAGGATACAATCTCTCTATCGCATGCGTCCTTCCTCATTCATCCATCTTGCATCACCTACCTTCGCCTAAGTCACGATACAAACGGGGAGGATGAATATTTAGTGCTTTATTGATGATGCAACCACATGTTCACCTGTCTCATTACCTCTAGTTCATGTGGTTTATCCATATATTTCCCATTTGGTCCTTAACTTGTGAGTTAACCTTTCACTGTCTTTGTGTCTCTGTTTGTTTCCCACCATTCCTCACACACACACACACACACACACACACACACACACACACACACACACACACAGATGCATAAACTGAAACAAATCACACATCAGGCTGTCTTAGAGTGGGGATATAAATGAATGCTATTAACACACTACAGACACACACAACACACTTGAGTGTGATAAATTCACATGTAGTATGTTGATAATTCACATGCAATAATCCGAAAAAAAAAAATAGACTGTATTGTAACTCTGTCTGTGTGTGTGTGTGTGTGTGTGTGTGTGTGTGTTAGCAGCAGTATAAAACTTTTGTCTAAGAGACTCGTTAACATGCAAATACGATAAAGTCCACGCTGTCCAACATCACACAGGAGCCCTAAAACCTACAATATACCCACTGTTTCAGACTTAATTTTCCCTTTAATGCTGAAAGAAACACGGTGTTGCTGAGGCATAGTTAATGAAGAGCAAATGCAGCCCCCAGCTAAGGCCTTCAGCCCACATTCATCATGGATTCAATTTCCCCCATGCACGTACAGAGAGTATCTGGAATCATTACAACACAACTAGCAGGCATCCCCTGCTCATAAATAAGCCTGTTAATTGACCTGTCATAGCTAATTGCTGCGGGGGATAGGAGACTGGTGTGTGTGTGTGTGTGTGTGTGTGTGTGTGTGTGTGTGTGAGTGTATGTTGAAAAAAAGAGTTTGTCTGTATGTGTACATGTGTCTGAATCCAACACAGTGTTTATGCAGGTAAATGCGTTTGCTAGAAAGATAAGGCAGATGTACAGTGTGGAGAAAGTGAATGTGTGAACAGTGGGTGCGTTGAAGACTCTCTTTCCTTAGTGAGTTGATTTTAGACACATTTGTCATCAGCCTTGAGACAGGGGGGGTGTAGAGCGAACCAGGGCAAGACTCGACCCAACTGGTCGGCCTGTCCCAGCGCAGAGAGAAAGAGAAGAAAAAAAAAAAGCAGAAACAGGAAGAGATGGAGAAACACACACAGGAGGGTGAAGGCAGAACAAAACCATCATCAGTTTTCGCCCTTGCTTTTGTGGGTTTTTTTTTTTCTCTCTTAACTGAGCGAACACACACACTCATGCACACGCACTCACAAATAGATACAGCGAGTGCAAAAGGCTGAGGAAAATGAGCGAGAGAGGACGCATCATGTCCAGTCAGAAAGGAGGACTGAGTCATCGAGTTTACTCGGCCACATCCCAACAGGGAAGAGCTGACTGCAAGTGCAGCTGCCAAAGAGCCAAAGGGACCTCAATGATGTGTCAACAGACAGTCCTCAAACACAGCCGCTTCCTCTGTTATGGCTCCCAGACCATTTTCTTCCACTATTGACTGAATGTGGACAGTAAACTTAAACTTTAAACTTCTGGTGAACTTAAACAAGGAAATTTATTGTGGAGCTCAAACCAGGGAAGGCTGTGCCCCGGTAGAGCTTTATTTGAGCTTGATCGGAGTTCAGAAATGAGAAATATTGATTGTATATATTGTCCACTGCCACATCATTCTTTGTATATGTCATTTATTGTTTACTTATTTACTTATTGGTCAGTCTTTTTTGTTTGTTTTTGGCTTCTTGTCCTCTTTGAGCTGTATCTTTTTTCTATGCAAGTACATTGATTGAGTGCAACCAAAGTTTAAACCGGAGTCATATTCCTTGTATGTTCACACATACTTGGCCAGTAAAGCTGATTCTGATTCTGATTCTGATTCTGATTCTGATTCTGATTCTGACTCTGATTCTGATAGTTCAGTTCCTGATCCAGTTACTTTTCAAGGGAGTGATCATAGTACGTAAACTGGCCCAGGTGTAAGCCTCATACTTGAATCTAAGTAACATCCTCTATGAACTGATCCTACTTTGTGTCCTAACAGTAATTCTGAAACTGTACTAAGAGAATTTGTAGATACACAAGTCCTGATCTAATCTGATCTGATCTGATTTTATCTGATCTAATCTCATCTCATCTCATCTCATCTCATCTCATCTCATCTCATGGTGATGATCTGATACCAGTGCTCTCTTTTCATTTTCACTTTCATTTTTTTTTCTGGGGCTGATGCCAACAAATACTTTAATTTTTCTGTCTGAGTGGAAATGATTAGAGTCATTGCTGTTTTTCTCAGGAGATGCTGTCACTTAAAGAGCAACTTAAAACCCCTTTCAGCTGATACCAGATCCCTTCCACAAAGTCAGCATTAACGTTGATAGCTCTCCAGTATATCGGATTGTTGTGTTGCTAACTTCACACGTTATTTAATTCTCTCATTTTCTGTCTCATGACAGTGGGAAGGCACATATGCATGCTACTTGGATCTTTCAAATCGGCGTGAAACCTTGTTCTCCACCCTGAGATCAGCACATTCTTGATGAAGTGAATAATCCTCTGGTTACCGTGTGGATAGGCTTGCTGCTGACATTCAGCAGAAAATTAGCTGAATGTTCACTCAAAGACCCTCATTTATCAATACACCACTCAGTACTGAAATGTCAGAATGCTGTACCCACATTTATTCAACACAAGGAAAATGCAGACCAGTCTGTCATATAAAAGCTTGGGGTTAATTTACAGTATATTTATCATAGTTTTGATTGCCTTCATTACTACTTTTTTGTGTGGCTTGATAAAGAATAATGTGATACTATATTGATTTTAGTGGGTAAACGCTCTCATTGCTTACATTCTGACACAGTGATTAGGTTCAGCAGCTGAGGCAGGCAGGGCCGCTAACTACACAGGCTGCTAATATGTGTTAGCTCTGACGTCACTGTATATGAGGTGACAATGATTCTGGGGGCTCAAATGTAAATCTAAACTCAGTGACTTTCTCTGGTTCTTTGGAGCTTTAGCTATCACAGTGGAGACATTCCTGTGAGAAAAACAGCAAATTTCAAGCAGAGTTTCAAGCCCAATTCTTTGTGAAACTCCTTTGTGTCCTGACAGCCACCAGAGTACAAAATCCCCCCATTCTATTGAGGCTGTAGTGCAGGCTGTCCTCTAGGGGAAAGACACAGAGGAAATGGCTGCAGCCGACGACATGTCTCAGGGATGAGAGAGATGACAGGGAAAATAGGAATATCGTGAACGTAAAAGCAGAAAATTCCATTTTTTCTTCTTCTAGAGCAAAAACCAAAGCAGACATGACAATGGCGTTGGCACATATTGGAAATCAACCCTCAAGAGGCAAGTGCTGGGTGCTGATTTCAATTCAATTGAGTTCTTTCGACATAAAGCAAACAGTAAAGAGCACACAGCATGTACATGTCTGGCTCTCAACAGATGACCAGGTCACAACTTTAGGTCAAGTTATGCAACACATCTCAGCTGCGTAGTGTGGCTGCAGGGGCAGGGGGAGCATTACCACTGTCTCTGAAGACAAGGTTACATCCTCTGGTCTGTTGTGCACATGTTTTTCTACAACGACAAACATTATACTGCTGGTTTAACAGTACAAGTTATTTTTGTAATTGTCTTTGCTGGGAGGAAAAGTAATGTCCAAGCCATTACCTGGAACGGTCCACTGGGGCTGATGTCAAAGAAAGCTTTCTTCCAGTCCGGGCCCTGATGACCAGACTTTGTCCACACCACTGAGTCCACAGAGGCAATGCTTCTCACTCTCAGAAGCACGTTGAGAGTGCCTGTGAAAAGTTTGCACACACGGCCACACGCACGCACACATACACACACACATACAGATGGTACAGATCATTAGAAACTGCCAGTGAACTGTCAATAAGCAAAGACTGAATACTAAGTCATGTTAAGCTGGAAACAGACTTTAAGATTACAGAAATCTAGAGGCAAAACATTTTAACCATAACGACCCACACATAATGACTTATTTCCACCAATATGGACATGTGTTTTAGTCTTGACAGTCAGAAAGGAGCACGTATTGAATGGCCCGATATATACAGTGGACATGCTGCGCAAATAGGCTATGATTTGAGTAATTTCTAATCAGTAAAGATACCTCAATCTGAAATGTAATTGGTCTAAAAATCATGTGTGTCCTTACCAAGCACAATAAGATAAGTGACCAACAAATGATCCTGAATATACTTTCAAAAAATTCAATTGATTGTTTACAGTTACAAGAGAGACAGGAGGTATTGATTGTACACGTTGCCTTCATCCCGCAGAAACTGCTCCATGTTTTACAGCCCAGCAACGATTTACTGCAAAAGGAGCGAGCTGTGTTCTGACTGATTGTCACTGGCATAAATTCAGTCATCCCACATCACCAAATATCTAGCTGCTGTCAACTTGTCAACACTAAACACCATATAAAAAACGGAGGATTTTTCTCACAAAATCTAAACTCTAAACAACAAAAGCACCAGAGCTGCATTTCAGCACCACATACTTCACGTGGCAAAAACACAGCTGTGCTTTGGCCTCACCTGATGGATATCTGAAGCGGAAACAGATGCATTGCATATATCAGGGAGAAGCTCTCAGGTCAGGTATGGCATGTCGATGACATTTAGGTGAAAATAAAATGTGTGAGGCCCCTTAGATGAGTGGTGATATGTCTTGAACTCTACATTGACAGTCCAGTGGATTGTTTTACTTTTCACTGACATAAATGGCGCAAAGGGACAGCAGCAAGGAGGAAGGGAGAGAGGAGGTCAGAGCCTGGTAATAATGGAAAGAAGACAGAAGACACTGAAAGAAAGATTTTTTGAGAAATTGACCTTTGTTGATTTTTGTTTTCTCTTAATCTGTGGTATAGACCCCACTGCCATGTGATGCTTGGTTTAAATCCTAAAGAACATTTGTAACTACTGTGTAAACATGACATAAAAATCAATTGTCCTGAATCCTGAAAAACAAGCTATAGAGAATGACACCATTTGAGCCATAAGGAAATGGTGCGAGTCGTCTCTCTCTCTCTCTCTCTCTCTCTCTCTCTCTCTCTCTCTCTCTCTCTCTCTCTCTCTCTCTCTCAGGTCCCTCAGGTGAGAGAGAATCATTCATCTTCTTAACGATTCCCAGCCAGCTCCTAATTGGAACATTAACCAACCACCATTCTCTTAAACAAATATGCAGGCAGGGGGCAAGGTATCAGTGTGTTATATATTGTACATATATATATGTGTGTGTGTGTGCATGTGCACATAAAGTATGAGTTTGCATGAGCGTAGATGCATGATTATATATGTGCACAGGTGTTTGTCATGCTGTTGTGTGTATGTGCATCCTTGAACTAATGTTCTTCAAGCTTGGAGTAAGCAGAAGAGCATGTTGGCCGTAATTAACTTCCTGCTCTGTCTCTGAGAGGTGTGACCAAGGGAATGTTTATGGGTCAAACAGGGAAATTAAATACCATGTTCAGGATGGCTGTATGTGCTACAGAGAAACAGTGACATTGTGAAACATGACTGAAGCAATATGTATCAATTCAAAGACTTGCTGGAATCTAAATCTGTTTGATTTGTCAAAACCAATGGATTTCAGGCTACTTTTCTTTTTGTTTTGCAACAGTTT
This sequence comes from Chaetodon auriga, assembly GCF_051107435.1. Taxonomy (NCBI): domain Eukaryota; kingdom Metazoa; phylum Chordata; class Actinopteri; order Chaetodontiformes; family Chaetodontidae; genus Chaetodon; species Chaetodon auriga. The sequence continues at coordinate 13,712,306 of NC_135074.1, read as the reverse complement.
GACATTTTGTGAAATATGCATATCCACTTCTTAGCCGAGAGGTAGATGAGATCCATACATATCTGTCCCAACCAGCAGAGCCTCCAGGAAGTCTCTCTGCCTGCCTGAGAAATAGTCCTGCATACGTCTCCACAACTTGTTTTTACGATGGTTCCTCCTGTTTCCAGTCTTTGCAATAAGCTAAGCTAACTGGCTGCTAGTTCTTGAACAAGAATGGTGTTGATTTTCTCATTTAACTCAAGGCAGAAACCAAATGAGTGTATTTCCCCAAATGTCAAACTATTGCTTTAACAGCAGGATCATTTTGAATGGTCGTATACAGTTTGGCTCACGCTCCATTCAGGTACCTACAGCAGAATGCTCGTGGGGAAATATACTGATATTGCAGCTGGAATAGCCGTGTTACAGAGTCACATGCAAGCATTCATCACATTACATATGAAAGGACATGGGCAGCACTGCTGTATGGCTGTATAATGGGCAGAATCATTGGCTTGTGCAGCTCACTTTCACCTGCTCAGCCTACTCTCTCATTCTGCATCCACATATCTGAGCCTCATTGACTCCCTCCCCAATCACCAGCCATTCTCTCTCTCTCTCTCTCTCTCTCTCTCTCTCTCTCTCTCTCTCTCTCCCTCTCTCTCACGCACACACACACACACACACACACACACACACACACACACCACTGACAGAGGGAAGAGGGCTCTGATAAGCAGTCTATTGACTGGACTGAGGTAAAGCACAGTGTGTTGGTAAGAGTGTCAGAGAGGCAGAGTAGAGGGCACAGCTCTATCAGGGCTACTTGTCTGTAGAATCATGAGTGAAGACGACAACGGAGATACACGGCCACACACACACACACGGCCACACACACACACACACACACACACACACACACACACTCAGAACTACATGTTCTGCTATACCTTAAACTCAAATGAGTTATACTGTCCTTTTTTTGATAATTAAAGGTGAACTTGCTTTGGAGCTCTCCTCCCTCTGTCCCTCGCCTGTAGTTGAATAGAGTTCATGAACTGTTTCTCTCCGCTTGTCGTGCTTGTAGTGAGATTTATGGTCCGTGATCTGGCTTCTGCTATCAAACAACAAGCCAAAGCATGTTATTCTGGGTTCTGAGTAAATAACCAATTCAGGAGCATGAAAAAAGGGACAAATCCAGGCTTAGCTAAATCCTTCTTTAATCAAACCTTGCAAGACACCAAGCTGATCATAATGTTTTTCTGAAAATGAGAATGTAAACCAAAAAAAAAAAAGAGAAAAACACTTAAAAGTAAGTAGCGTCTCAAAAAGTCACAGAAAATAAAGGTAACACTTATGTTCATACAGCTAATGTGTCACATAGACACTTCATTCCTCTTCCTGTATACATTCATACAGCAAACTAATTAAAAGTCTTACTTAATAGAAGTGCAATCCAAAACAACATACAAAGGTACAATACTTAAATAACCTCAAACTCTAATTTGTTTTCCATCACTCTGAAGTGAAAATAATCCAGTGATTGCAAGTAAGCTTGCCAGTGGCGCTTTGCAAACCTGAGCCAGTCTAAAATACTACCCAATGCCAAACAAAACTAATTAAATGTTGTTTATTGTTGCTGCCAGCAAGCCAAAGAGAAACACATTAAGGTGAACAACACAGCGCATCACATGAGGAGGTCTTTATTTGCAGCGCCTGCCTATTTCACACCTAAAATCCAAACTTGTCAAAGAGCTTTCTTTCTTCATTTGCAAAAAAACATCACAAGAAACTTTGACCTGTTTTATATTCAAACAGCCTTATGACTACAAAATGGGTCGGAGAAGAGCAACATTTCAACAGCGTTTCTAAAAATTGCTTTGTGTCAAAGTGCCCAAAAGCTTTCAACATATGCAGCCCTTTTAATGCTGTACAGTACTTAAACACGGTGAAGCACATTAAAAGTAGTCCCAGTACTTCAGGCACTACCTTCTGCATCCTCGCACTACCTCTGACCATTAACGAGTTGATGGCCTCTCCTGCAGCTTTCTGTTCTCACCTTTTTTTTTTTTTAAATTAACTTCTCTGCCTCCTCATACAGTACTTGTTTGCTTGTGCTTCATTTCTTGTCGCACTTCATTTTTCTCAGTCCGTCTCTTCTTTCCTACCATCCTCTTTTCGCTCTCATTCTCTTCATTAACCCTCCTTTTTATCTTTCCAAGACTGGCTGATCCCCATCTTCCCCCCTCACTCTTCTTGTCTGGTCTCTCTCACTGACCCCCTCTGTCTTATCCTCACCTTGTCTCTTTTCGTCATTAAGAGTCACACTGTGTCTCCCTAGCAGGAGTGTGAGATCTGCCAAGGTAAGGCAATTAAAGTGACAACAGATTGGAACAGACTGGGAGAACAACAGAGTAAATTGAGGGAGCGCTTGTTGCGGAGCTGGGCGTAACTGGTAACAGAACGTGCCTCTTGTGAGCAAGTGCTGTGTGACTGATATAGCATTGTCTTGTCTCAATACTCAAGACCTTTGAACCAAATGCACAATTCAAATCTTAAAGTAAGTGCTGTAGAATTGACTACAGACAGAGACTAGTGGGAAGGGGAACAAACTGTGCTGGTGGTATATCAGTGATTAGAAAACCATATATTTGAGCAAGTTAATTTAAAAAGCCAGTCAGTAGATAGATGTGAAGCTACAATAACTGATGAGAGCTCAGAAACTACAAGTATAATAATGTTTCACAAAGCATGTCAGCAAGCATCGAGTGGGAACACAGTTTCCATTAGAGACGTGTTTGTGGCCGTCTGATGAATTTAAATCCATTATTCACTCAGCTTTAGGTTTAGTTACTTTGGTATCCTGCTGTCTTTTCTTTGGCTGGCAGTGTCCTTTTAGCTTTGCTGAGAGTTAAGACTCCAAATGCAAGTAACTCAGTGTGTAGAGGGATAATCAAGCTTTCCCAAAACAATGCTGTAAGCCGGCTCAACAGGGGTTAAAGTTTAGAAGGGCATTCAGTCACCTCAAAGCTTCTCTCAGATCAGGTAGTCTAGGTTATCTAGGAGATGTGGTTACATCACTGTTTTGTACTTGTTCTGTTGTGTGACAATAAGAGAAAAACGTAAATTAGAACAACTCCCATGAATCTGGCTGTAGACAGTATATGCAGGCGATCACAGAGAGCAGGAGGAGACTGAACAGGGGTTGAACAGGCTGTCACTCACAATGTGCCTGTGGCAAAGTTAAGAAGACAGCTGTCTGTGCTTTTCTATGATCAGTCATTTAAATGTTAAATTGCCGATGACACAGCTGCTGTCATTAACCTGTATTTATGTTTTGTCAGATGACATTTCTCCTGACTCTTAACCACTTGTTGACTGTGCTGCACAGTTTTGTTGTTTGCGAACTGAAAAGAAGGTGAGGAGGAAGAGATTTTGCCTTTTCCAATGGAGGTTTGGAAATACCTTCTCATTTAATGTTTTTTTGAATATCAATAATGGAGACATCAAAACTATGAAATGCAAACAAAGCAAAATATGTTTTATATTTTAGACCCTTCAAAGTAGTCGCCTTTTGCTTTGATGACAGCTTTGCACACTGTTGGCATTCTCTCAGTCAGCTTCGTGAGGTAGCTACCTGGACTGGTTTTCAGTTAACAGCTGTGCCTTGTCAAAAGTTAATTAGTGGAATTTCTTCCATCTTTATGTGCTTGAGACATCAGTTGTGTTGTGCAGAGACAGTGTTGCTATGCAGTCAATAGGCCCATTCAACTATTGTAGTAATCAGTTTTATGGCCGCTCAACTAAGTGAAGAGAAATGACAGTTCATCATTACATTAAGACATGAAGGCCAGTCAGTACAGGAAATTTCAAGAACTTTAAATGTATTCTCAAGTGCATTCACAAAAACCATCCAATGGTATATTAATATATTAATATATATTACTTTCATGAGGACCTGAAGACCAAGAGTTACCTCTGCCGCAGGGGACAAGTTCACTGCAGTTGCCAGCCTCAGAAATCTTGAATTAATGGCACCTTATATTAGAGCCCACATCAATGCTTCAGAGTTCAAGTACACACATCTCAACATCAGCTGTTTGGAGGAGGCGGAGTGAATCAGGTCAAATTGCTGCAAAGAAAAAACTACCGAAGGAGACAATTGCTTGGGCCAAAAAACACAAGGATTGGACATTAGACCAGTGGTCCACTTTAGTCTGATGAGTCCAAATTTGAGACATTTGGTTTCAACAGCCTTGTCTTTGTAAGACACAGGGAAGGTGAGAAGGTGGTACCTGCATGTATGGCTCCTACCATGAGGCATTTGCCCCCATGTTGATCCCATCCACTTTAAGACATTTGGTGAAATAAAGCAGGCAAACATAAGAAAGAATATTTACATTTTACAACGAGCATCAGCGCTCAGCAGGCTGCTGCTGGACGCAGGTGCACTCCGCCAGCCGCTAAGCTCCATGAGCTCATGATGAGAGGCTGCTCCAGCTGATCCAAGCTCACACACAACCACAACAGAGCGGGTAAGAGACATCACTTTGAAGGCTTTAGTAGTCTTGTGCATGCGGGACCAATTTGTAGTCTATTCCCTGTGACTAACGAGAGCCAAAGTGTTGAGGTTTCATGCAAGCACAGTTAGGAAATAAACTGAGCTATGACTGTTTGTTGTTAAGTACGTTACCTGAATCTTTATCTTTCTTTACTATTTTCTTTATGAGTGAGCATAAGCTGACTTGCTGTAGCAATTTTATTCCTGAGTGAAATGACTTTGTCTTAATTGGACATATTCAGCATGTGTGGGAAACCAGCCATTCAACACACACTTTGAGAGTTCACATGTACTTGTTCATGTGAAATCTACCACTATCTACCACTACAGAGACAAGCACACACACACACACACACACACACACACACACACACACACACATACACATCGTCATCAAAGAAAAAACAGCAGACGTTGTTTTATGGGGGAATGGTGTGCAAATCTGTCGATAGTCTCACTAAATCGTGTCACCCCCTGCCTGCAGGTGAGGAGGTAATATTCAGCTTTTCACTGTGCTTGATTAATTTCTCAGTACTAATTAGGCATTTTATACTCCAATAAATACTGCAATCAAATGTGGTCAAGATCAGAAGGTAGTAAAATAAGTGAGAAAAACAAATGTGACAGACGATTCAGTCAATTGAAGGAACAACAGTACAAGTCTACAGGAATGCTAGTGGCTGTACTTTTGCTAAAAAACACATTTTCTCTCATTCATACAGTTAAGTTTACATATTTACTGCATAATCACGTCAGTGCACACATGTGTGCATACACACACATGCTCATACAAACACTGTGCCCTTCTATACACCAGAACATCCTTAGGAGACAGGGCAGGTCGGAAAGTAACAAATGTTACAGTGAAGTCTGTGTGCCTCGGCTATGAACACATAAATCAACGTGAGTGTGGGTGTGTGTCTGCGTGCATAGGTGTGTGTGTGTGTGTGTGTGTGTGTGTGTGTGTGTGTGTGTGTGTGTGTGTGAATAAATGTGGCTGTGCCCTCATGTATTTGCAAGTCTTACTGTATGATTTTTGTGTGAATCCATCCCTGTGTGTACAGTATGCATGTGGGTGGATGTAAAAGTGTGTGTGTGTGCAGGTGTGTAGGCTACAAGATGTATGCATTCTTGCTGTGTGACAGAGCATATTATGATGAACAGCTCCCCCAAATGACTGATTGCGTCTTGCCACTGCCATAAATCACACACCGACTGCCCCCTTCAACCACCTGCAAACACACACAAACACACACACACACACACACACACTGAGGCACAAGCAGAAACATACAAACAGAACTTTGGTAACACCCCATCCCCCTCTTCTCCCTCTCACAGACACACACACACAACACACACACACACAAACACACGCCTACGATGTTGTGTCTGACAGGCCCTACAAGCAAGGGTCAAGCACCAAGTTCAGCTTTTGACAGAAACCCTGCGAAATGAGAGCCCCGATAGTATCGGGTGTCAGCATACTCTCGACGGTATATCATGTCATTGTGTTTCTATGGATGCTCTCACTGGGTAGAAGACAATGTGTGTATGTGTATGAGCATTATTCTCTGCTGTGCTACTCACCAATATGTTTGCCTTTCATGTGGTAGTAGAAGGAGACACAGTATGGGACTCTGCCGGAGCCCTTGGGGCCCCTGACTGAGGTCACATTAAAAAGTGGAGAAAGCAGACGAGCCTTGTCCCCCTGAACACGTGGCCGTGATGCTTCAATGTACATGTAGTACCCTGAAAACAATAAGACAACACTCGATTGTCCAGAGTCTGCAATGCAACACAAATTTGACTTATTATTTGTTTTCTTAAATTCTGTTGCCACGCTGCTAAGACTACTAAACACAGGATTGAACCTGTACAGAAAATGACTCCTCACCCTCCTTGGTTCCGCTGCGGTCAGTCTCGGGGCCGGTATTGGCAGATCGCTTGGGATTCTGCGTCAGGTGATTTTGTCTCGTCCAGTCAAATACATCACTCCGGTCTTGAGAGAAACCACAGATCCGCTCATCTTCAAAACCACACACATGGTCTGCGATGTGTGTATGTGGAGGAAAAACAATAGAGTGAAACACGTTTGATCTGTGACATGTCAAGCAGGTGACATTACGAACTACAGGTCATATAACCTCATGGGTTTTTTTTTCACCCTGTTTAACCAGGAAATGGCAGCTGTAGCTGTATAATAACCTCTGCAATATTCATTTCACATGTGAAGATCAGACAGCCATGCAATTACTGACAAAGTTATAGGCACAATGTAAGAGGCAGGGAATATCATGTGAATTTCCCATATTGAGCGTCTTCTGATGTATGACTCACACATGCACATACAGCTAACTCTGAAGAACAGTGGATCTGCTGAAATCTGTTTTACATTATAGCTTATTTAAAATATTCATGTATACAGTATATCAATGCAACAATCAACAAACTAAGGATGGTGGCAGCTGGCCACCTGATATGAATGAAGAGCTTCTTGATATATCAGGCAGGAAGAAAAATACTGCTATTACTACTACTAAAAAGGAAAATAAGCCAAAGAAATACAGATTAACGTCTTTTATGCAGAAAGATAGAACTTCTCTAAACGGTGAAAGTGTGGGAGGTGTATGTAATATATAGCTGTCTCTTATTAAGATGCATTTGTGAGAAACCTGTCAAGAGTAATCATATAAAGTTTTTGTGCAGAACACTTTTCCTGAATGAACCTCTTGAATTTAGATGCACTGGTCTATCTTTTCCCATCTGACTCTTTCAACTGGCTGTTGATGCTTTTAGAATATTTGAATTTGCATCATTCTTACAACAAGGCCTGAGGGAAGCTATGATCAGATGCATCCACATATAATCTTCTGGCATTGCTGGGATTCTCCCCTTCATGCCGAGTCAGATTTTGGTTTTTTGACATTGCCACATACATCAGGAAGGAGAAAAAAAACATTTTAAAGAAAGACCTTTGTGAGGGAATTTTCAGCAGCCTCAATGCTGATGTCTTGTTAAGTGAGATTGACAGGCTTCTCTCTCAGGTGGTGTCACCATCATTGGTCCATCTGGAGAGCTCTGCCATTATCAGAGACTCACCAAACAAATAAAATCAAAGTGAGCACAACAGCCATCGAAAACCATCCAAGCTGACAGATTCAGTGAAGGCTTCCTGGACACTCACACAGTCCGCTGCAGATGCATATGGCTCGCGCTCCCCATGAGAATGGCTTGTGTGTGCTTCTTTGTTTCAGGAAGCTAATCTATTACTATTCACACCCTGCTCCACTACATGAGCTCCTTTCAATTTGCACTGTTGTTCTCGCAGTCTGTTCCAATCTGCTGTTGTTTTAATTGCCTCACCCTGGCGGAGCCAACTGCCACTCCTGCCAGAAGAATGCTGCGTATCTCTTAATGAAGAAAATAGACAAGATGCAATTGACTGAGAAAGAGAGAGGGATAGCAAGAGAGAGGATGAGAGGAAGGGAGAGAGCAGGAGTTTGTGCAAGAGAACGAGACAGAGAGAGGGCTAACAAAGAGAAAAAGGGGGTATGCATTTACATAGCTTTAAAATGGTTTCATCTTTTGAATTTCAAATATTAACCCATATACAATCGAACCAATCAACCTGCATTATTCGGGCTCGTATCCTCCAATCATGGCCATTCTTTGATGATAAATGTCATGGACGTGCTTCCAGCCATCAGCTGCTTTCTCACTGTTACCCCACTCTCCTCCCTAGCAACAGGATTTAATAAAGGCCAAGGCTGGGCCATGGCAAACTTTGCCTTGACAAACTTGTGCTGACATTGCTTGCAGCATACAAGCTAAATTAGCTTGCACCGAAATTCAATGTGCCTTCCTAACTTCACCACCCTGTCATCAATCAGGTCACAACAACAAGCTCGACACTGTGAAAGCACAGAGGATGGCAGTTAAGAGGGAAGTCTCACCTGAAGGTCTCGGGTAGGTGTAGGCTGAAAGAAAATAAGATTGATTAATGCACACTCCACTTAAGGTTTTTTTGTTTTATACAAAGTGCATAAATGGATATGAAACATGGAAATAAAACTCACGTTCTGAGTACTGTATGATGCGACTGACGTAGTCCCCAGTGCTGTAGGTGGTAATGGGGGCCAGTCGGACCTCATAGGACAGAGGGATTCTCAGGTCTGATATGGTGTGGGACATCAGCACACCCTTCTCTGGCTCTTTACCCTTGAGGTCTATCTGCTTTGACAGCAGGTTCTGCTTGCTCTAGATTTATACAGGTGAACACACACACACAGGGGAACACAGACATGTTAAGATGTAAACTCACAAAAAAAGATGATCAGCAGAAAATCACTAAACCGATTGCAAGAGAGGCTGAAACATGCATGGAGGTGTTGACACTGTCAGGCCTACCTTCCATCTTTCTACCTCCTATTTCCATCATACCATCCTCAACCTCACCTCTACCACTTTATGTTGACATGCCCCATCATCAAGACTTGAACCAATCAGAAGTCAACCAAGTGATGGGAAACTCACACAGAGCACACAAAGCACAGCTCATCTCCCATCTGGAGGATTTTCACTGCAATATTAACTGTTCCTACAGTTCACTGGTAATAGACTCTGCAACTATATGTAAACAGGCAAACAAAGTCAAACTCCATCCACAAATACTTTCCCTGGCAATAATACTGTCTGCTGAAATGGGTTAAAATACGGCCTCAATCACAGATATTTAGTTTTGTGTTGTGGAAGCAAACACTTTATCTACATACACCGTATTAATAATCATCAAATTGTTTTACTTTTCCATACCTCTGCATGTTTCCTTACATATACGTTTATTGTCAGTGGAATTTGGTATGGGCATACAGCCGCTACTGGGCACACAGCCATTCAACATACATCAGGTCTTGGATTGAATGTATCTTGGACTGTGTAGGTTTTCAATCTTGCCTTTTAACCAAAATAAAGCTGGTGTCAGAAGAATGATTACAGTAACAATCTTTGCTCACTAAATGCTTTAGTACAAATGTGGTCTCCTGCATCCAGGTCTGCTCTCCAAAACACACTATGTTGGTCCAGTGTCACTGTATTAAGCAAGATGTGTCACTTCCAACACAATGTATTATTGCCCACCATAGACATGGACTCAAAAATAGTATAGTAAATGATGGAAATTAAAGACACATTTATTTCACTTCTCCCTATTCGATCACTTATGATAAAGTATTGTATAACCAGCAAAATTAAATCCCAAACAACATTAAAAAAAATTTAATTGACTGTGCATGAACATCAAAATCAAAATGGACGAGATGACATGTTATCCAGTGTAATAGGCTCCTCGTTTTTTAAAAGTTAAGTCAGGGGTGTTTTTTTTTTTTTTTTTTCAGCACCACTTTTAATACAGCTATTGCTGTGTTATTCCACCCACGGAGAGAAGGATCCATTAGCTGTGTATCTGCCTCTGATCCCAGCTACTTAAAGACCTGACAGTGAGCTCAATCTAATGCATTAGGTCAGCCACTCCACCATAACACCTTAGTACACCCACAGCATGCCATTATCAGGTAATGCATGCAACAAAGTGTGTGTGTGTGTGTGTGTGTGTGTGTGTGTGTGTGTGTGTGTGTGTGTGTGTGTGTGTGTATACGGTCTATAGCCATCACATCATGAGCATTCAGAGTGCAACAAGTTCGTGCACATTATATGCACAATGAATTTAAAACAATCCATGGGATCTTCATGTGTGACTTCATTTGTTGATTGATTTATTGAAATGAAAATCCCTTTTAATTTCACTCATCGTGTGCTTGAAATGTGCATGTTTGCTGTTCTGCTTCTACTCATCCAATCCAAAGATTAAGACTGTGGTAAGTCACAGAGGCACCAATGCATCCCATGACTTACCCTATTATTGCCACAGTACGGTATGCTCTGACATTGCCACAGTGAAATCAGCTTTTCCTCCTGTCCTCTGACAAGTTGACTTCTGCTATTCCCATTGGATGTCTACTCACCACCAGAAGTTCAAACTCAGCTAGACTGAGTTGATCATTTCTATTGACAAGACCATGGTGACTTCTGCTCAGGCTGCAAAGAATCTGGTATGACTCCAATTATTGTGTGAGTCCCACATGGCAGCCACAGCCCAATCCCTGCAAGTTTGTGCTCGGCAACATACTTGGACTGAAATCCTTCCTTCCTCACCAGGCCCTATGCCACTAATGGCTGTTAAATCTTCTTTTCTCAGTGCTACCCTGGCTGTTTCCATTTCAGTTGCTCCAACTTTTTACCCTTTCTTGCCAGTTATGGAACTTTCTTGCACATTGCAAGCAAAATTATCTTTTTTTCTAAACATAAACCACATTTCCTCCCCAAAAGTAATATGCCCTCCTCTCACATTCACATAGACTGTTACAAGAAATCCTCCCATCTGCTGTTTAACTACTATTTCCCTTTGCCCAGCAAACTCTTCTTTCATGATGCTGTTGTGAGCACAAAAATATTAGAGGTTATTAAAGGCTTGCCTTTTGCACCCGAGGATCCTGTTTGCTTGCACTGTACTTGGAGTCATCTAGAAATGTTTGGTTTATCTACTATTGCGCCCACAGAATTACATCACTGCAATTGGAAGGAAGTCAGAAAGAAGAGACTTAACAAAGGACTGAGAAGCAGGATGTTGTTTCACAGGATTTCGCCTCTTTTAATGAAAAGGTAGCAAAGTGACCTTTAGGTTCAAGGGACCACCACATCAAGTAAAGGTTAAGTAAAGAGGCTTCGATTTCTCAAACAGGGATGGGTCTTGTTGAAGGTTCTGGCACTCAGATGCTGTGCTTAAATGCACAGTATGTAATTTCTGTTAGTTGTGGTTTCTAAATGAAATCAAAGGGTGTATTCTGATGACGTTGTGAGGTAGTGTGGGATCATGGGAGTTGCACAACTGTGAGGGACTAAGCAGGCAGGCAGATTTTCACAGAAAAAAAAAAAGTGTCAGTACTTAAAGGTTCTGGGCCCAACAGAACTTAACTCAGGCTATTATAACTTAAACTGACAAAATGAAGACAAGAACAGACCTGACAATGACCTCTGCCAAAAAGGCTCAAGGTATCTCATCAAATGGGAGGAGGTCAAAGTTGTGCTTTTTGTAATATCACACAGGGGGAAAGTAGAAACATGCTTCACCAATGACTGTATTTAAACTTTCTCTCCCATCCACTTTCATAATCACCCTCTCCTACCAATTGTCTCACTCAGGGGCCTCTCTCAAAATCACAGCTGAAGCATAATGTGTAAGTGATCCTTCAAGTGCTAAATATAAGTGTTTTCATTTTTTGAACGCAGGGATGTTCACAGTATTTCACTTTCAACAGGTATCTGATTCTGAACACCCAACTGCAGTCACTTAATTCACAGTGTGCATCCTTGTCTAAATGCAAGGGGTATGTGGACAGTGGTAAGGGAGGCGAGTGCTGGAAAATTTCCCTTATTCACAAATCCAAGTGTTGACAGGTACTGTTATCTTGAATAAATGGAGGGATTTCAACAATGTTTGAAAAATTTGGGATCATGTAAGTACACCACTCAACAAAATATATAATATATATCTAGTTGCTTTTAGACATTTTAGTGCAGGCATGTTTTACCTCTGAGAAGCTTAGAGGGGAAATTTTTCTTTGGTGGAACTGCTAAAAACTCACAGACATCTGAAACTCTGTTCTGTAGTCCTCCAGCTGATCTGCATCGTAAAAGATTTGCTCACTTGGCACCAAACCTGACTACAGAAACTCCTACATTATCATACAGTGTATAATACTTTACATGGTTAACAGTTACACAGTAAAATGCATTGTGCCCTTTTAAGACCAACTTACGCTCACATTCATCCATGTAAACATTTACACACTGCTCATACAGCATATGCATAATTATGTGAAATATAACAGGAAAGAAAAAGTCTGCTCATGTAATATGCATTAAGTGTGTGTTAGCAAGGAAAGATGAGTTAATAATGCTGAGGAGTCAGAGCTTTAGAAGCAAGTTAAACATGCACTCATGCGTGGACAGGGTCTACATACACACACAAACACATTCACACACTTGTTTTGGTCCTTTTTGCAGTGTGTGAGAGAAAAAAATGAACTAGACTAGAAGTATGCACGCATGCACGCACACACGCACACACACACCTACACTGTGTGGACCAAGAAACACACACTGGATCAATGAGGTGCTGAGGTGTGACTCAGAAGAATTCAGCTGCTCCCACTGCAGGTGACAAAAAAACCTGTCTCCCTGCCTCTACCTCTGTCTGCCTCCTTCACTAGGTCAATGGACATCATTTGTGTGTGTGTGTGTGTGTGTGTGTCTGCAAGTGTGTGCATGTGAGACTAAGTGACAGGAAAGGGACAGGAAGAGGGTGAGAAAGATATACAGCATGTAGAGAAAGCACCAACAGAAGAAGACAGTCAAAGTGACTGGAGTGAGTGACTGACATATTTTAAGAGGCAGAGACGTGGCTGGTTGATAGACTGATACAAAGTCCACATACCTCTCTTGACATGTCTGTGTGTGTGTGTGTGTGTGTGTGTGTGTGTGTGCCAGTGTGTTTGTGTGTGCATGTGTGTGTGTCTGTGCCACACGCTTTCAGGGATTTCAGCCAGAGTGTGTTTTCAGCTATGTCTCCATCAGACTGTCAGCAAAGGGACAACAAGACAAAGAATGTGTGAAAGAGGGTGAGCGCGAAGGAGCATCCATGAGATAGAAACATAGACGCAAAGTGACTTGTGTGTGTGTGTGTGTGTGTGTGTGAGAAAGAGAGAGAGAAAAATTTGGACTGACAGCGTGAGAGGAGGCGGCCTCTTTGAATACTACAGAATGTGGGGTTAATCTTTTTATTATCCTCAATTAATGGATCTCTTTCATGACTGACCCGGCAGTTCAGTGATATTGGGTGTGTGTGTGTGTGTCTGTGTGTGTGTCTGTGTGCAAGTCATTATCTGTGTGTGTGTGTGTGTGTGTGTGTGTGTGTGCACTGTGTCTGTATCTGTGCTTGCATAGACCTATGTGCTCTCTTTCTGCCGTTGCGTGTGATTATACGAGCATTCCTGCATAAATTATTCACATATTTGATTTAAGGTACACCTCTAATTCATCATAAATATTTTTAATTTCTCATATATATGATAATGGGGATGTGTGTTTGTGTGACTGTGTGCAGAAAGAACTGGAGTGTAGTTATGATCTGAAGCCAGGTCAGCTGCACAACTTGGATGATACAGAGGCTCCATCGCTGCAGGCAAAAGAGTGGTCGATATAGAGATGAGGTGGAAAGATTTAGAGATGGGAGGAGAAAGGTGTGATGAGGCAGAAAAAAGCAATAAGGAAGGTACAATAAGGATGAAGAATACTAACTGAAGAAGCAGTGAGAAATTTGGCATTAAAGAAAAAACAACACATATGTATATTCTGGCGTGGTAGTGCAGAGAGTCTCCGTAGTACACGTGTGTGTACAGAGTGATCACATTTTTCCAGTCAAGGATGACACAGGTGTTTTCATTAGTTTAACTTTAGCAGTATGCGGTGTAGGGTGCACCACAGCCAGCAGTATACTTACGTAGAAGGCTTGGCCTTTTCTAAATTCTGCACACAAACTCACACAGAGACACACTCCCCCACACACAGTCAGTACGTCCATTACTAGCTGGCTATCGGTACACTGGCTGTTTGGGGCAAATCAACTGGGACTGCACAAACAGTCCAGCTGTCTAGAATGACACGAGGTAAAAACTCGCTTCTCCTTCTGCAGTGGTGGAGGAAGTAAGTACTATCACCAGACTTTAAAAATACGTAACAGAAAGTAAAAGTATCTAAGTATGATCAGGAAAATTAAAGTATTCAAAACAGAAAAATGCCCCTGTGACTGTTATACTATGATATATTATAGATTATTCCTCATGCAATACTGTAAAAGCAGGATTTTACTGTTGTAGTTGGTTGAGGTGGAGCTCAATGATTAATTATTTCGTCCATAAACCAACTGATTGTTTGGTTAGTACAAATTCTAAAAATTGTGCTGAATGCTGTCACAATTACCCAGAACCCACAGTGACACCTTTGCAATGCTTGCTTTGTCCAACCAATAGTCAGAAACGTTTCTGTTCGAACACACCACGAGGGAACGGAAGAGACAGAGAGACGTTCACAGATTCCATTCACAGCTTAGTGAACATCAACTTCACCTTTAACAATCATCCACTCAAAATCTTTTCTCTCTTTTTTAGAAAATTGTCAAATTTATTAGTAGTTGCTGCACATTTTTTCTCTTCAAGCAGCCGCCATTTTGTGTTTTTGAACTGATACATTGAAGCTAAGTTGCCCAAAGTTTTGATGTTGTTAAGTTTTCTATAGACCACAGCTTTCTTGAATCTCCTCTTCCCTAAACGCCACCTTTCTTGATATATAAGAAGAACTCCGCAGCTGCTTTTAAAGCAGAATTTAATTTTCCACACAAATGTAATTCTCCATACGAAGAAAACACTTTATTAATCCTCCGTAGGGAAGATTAGGGTGTTACAGGCAGCTGTAAATATGAATGCAGCATGATATTGACATGACAGAGCACTGCATTAATTGCCACTCTGATGTCAGACATCCATGAAGCTTTGAAAACTGTCTGAAATGAGCCACAAAAGGCTTAGTAAACCGTTTCTCTTGTTGCAAAAAGGAAAAATTATCACACATTAATTATCTCTCACGAATCAAAGTACTCATTTAAGAAGCCCTGGAGGTGGAGTGGAAAAAGGGGTGTAAGGACAGCTTGAAGAAACAACAAGGGCCCGTCAACTCGTTAATTCCTGCACAGGGAAATCCCCTGCAGAGAAAACAAAACTAAATTAAGATGTGCAAACAGGGATTTCACAGCCTGGCAATGAGTCATGGAGCAAATCATGCCTGTCACACAAACACACAAACACAGGTATGGACCCACATGTAAATACACATGAATTAAATATACACAAACTCACGTGAGAAACAGACAGCAATAAAGTGCAAAGGTGAAAGCAAAAGGACGCAAATGTTGTAGCTGTATGTTCAGACCTGCAGTGAAGAGCACTGCTCTATATGAACTGATCTGAATCTTCTTTTATTCCCCTCTGTGTCTGCATGTCTCCCCCGAGAGCCCCTACATCATTTTGTGTTAAAAAGATAGACTGTCAAGGCGTTAAGAGGATGAGCTGGAGAAAGTGTTGCAGAAATAGATGGGTTGTGAAATTGAGATGGTATTACATTTGAATGTTCTCCTACTCTATTTAATAGTCGAGAGGACCAGTGAGATTTGCTGTTTTTCTTTAATTTGCATCTTATTTCTCTCGTTCGCACCCTTTCATTCCCTTCTTTGCTCACTCTCACCCTCTGCTCTCTTTTTCCCCCCTCCCGTCTCTTTAGTGTTGCTCTCTCGTGCGCACACGAAAACATGCAGGTAAAAAACCTTGAAATTAAATTAAACTTTAACAACATTTAAGACATCCTAAACCGCCACTTAATGCAACTCATTATTTTAACACCACCAGCATAACAACTCACTGCGACTATTTATCAGCGCTCTTTCAGTTGCCACGGTTCACACAACATTAAATGCCATTAAGTGTGCACTTACAACACCCTACCTCAGAGCCGGAGAGGGGAAGCAAGAGAGAGGGAGAGAGGAGCACAAGTGGAAGCTAGGAGTACTGAGAGATGACAAAGAAACAGGAACGGTGAATCAGAACAGAAAAGTTGCTGTGTGTGTGATGAAGATACTGGTATATTATTAATATATTATTATTATTAATATTGGTAGGACAGAGGACAAAAGCAGAGCAAACAAGAGAGGTGAGTGAGAGAGAGTCTTCATAGAGCTCAAGCATGCAATCAAATGTGCATCTTCGGAAGGCCAGTGCTCATTATCTAGAGTCTTTCTTAATGAGGTAAGCTGCCAGGTCTTAAAGTAGGAGTGGAATTAGCTATTCATCCGCACAAAAGCAAGCTGGCAGGCGCTACACTCCCTCTGTTTCAGTCTCTCTCTCTCACACACACACACACACACACACACACACACACGCATCCATACACGCACCAATCCCCAGCCAGTTGTGTATAATTCACTATTATCCTTCCTGTTTTCTGACTCAAGGCCAGCAATCTATGAATAGATGTTTGAAACAAAACAAGAAGGTGCCCGAGGTTGCTCTCCTCTTGTGGACAGAGGTTTCCAACTTCAGATCAGGGGCCCCCTAAGACGTTCTCCACAACTGTTAGGAGGTTTGGCTGAGGTGAGAAGTAAAGCCGATGAGTTTCTGGAGGATAGAAATCTCAAAATATAAAAATCAGTCATGATATTGTTCATTACTGGTAGCATGAGTCGGTTTTCAGATGCTGCATTTATTCGTGTGCACTTGTGTCATTTAAAATGTATGCATAACATCCCCCTGAGCATATCCAGTTAGTTCACTGGTTTAAAATCAACTAAAGCATAACGTAAGTGTTGAGGTTTAAGAGGTTATTCCAGTACGTGTGAATCGAAAATCGTGTTTGCGACTGCAAGGTTAATTTAACACCCCTCCCAAGGTTGTGAAAATGAAGTCACGTCAATGCAAAGTCAATCATCCGAGGACAAGATAAAACATGAAAATACCATTAAAAATGGTTCTGTTGTAGCTGTCTCTGGACTGAATTCTGGCTGAAATGGGAGATGTTGGCAATGGAGGCCTGGTCTAACAACATCACATGTAAACACATTATAGTCTGGCTGGCACTCAAAGCTAAAATCTTGCTGCGACAGTGAAGTAAGTTGAAATGCCGGTCAGCCATTGTAACCTTAGTCCTGTGAACACAGGCGCAGCCCTTTAATGGGCTATTCAGAACTGCCCATTCGTCTTCACATCTGTGGACACCAGGACGTGGAAAATGTCTTTGTTTGATGAAACTGAATGATGTGAACTGACTATTGAAGGGGATGCGATGCTGTTAATGAAAAGGCTGTAACAAGAGGCGAGCTAATATGAAAGGTGAAAGGGAGGAAAAATTGAAGAACAGACGTCCGTAAGGTTGATTTTTAAAAATGTGACAATTTGCCCTGTTTTTCCTTTGACATTGACACTGACAGGTTACATTTGGATGAACAAAACATCAAACATCCAAGTAAAAAATGAGATTATAAGCATACAAAATAAAAGAAAATGCTGTGCAAAGATTCTGTTTTTGTTTTCTATACTTACGTTACTGCATAATAAGAGTTTCGTTTGTGTTTGCTCTCTTTTTTATCCACTCTGTTTTATTGAAAGCATTTTGAGATGTGCTCGCTGAGCCCTGTTTACTGTGAATGGCAGAGAACAGTGTCTTCTTGGAAAAAACAACTTCCCCATGCACGAGAACATGAAATCTGGGTAAGAATTACATCAGCATGACCAGTTTTTTTTTTTAAAGAAACTGGGTTATTTTCCAGTAAAAACTGGAAAAGAACCCCAAACTAGAAGCCTTAGAAATGGAGGAGAGGAGAGGAGAGGAGAGGAGAGGAGAGGAGAGGAGAGGAGAGGAGAGGAGAGGTGGCTGTGGCATTGTTGTAATTCAGCGCAGGTCTCTATTGATTGACTACACACACCTGACACTGCCCAAGCTCATGAAGACCATGTTTATTTACCATGCACACTTCACTACATACAGACTTGTGCGTATGTGTGTTCTTGTCAATACGAGATGTGAGCCTGTTCAGTCAGGGTGATGCCAAACTTCCAACAAAAGCGGGTGAGCAAAATGTGTGTCTCGGTTTCAGCCAATCAATGTCGGTCTTTTAAGTATTTACTAAACAAAGTCAGTGAGTTCCTGTTTGTCAAGCCATGTACCTGCCCTGTCCTCTCGATGCGTATACCACAGTCAGTACATGGCCTGTGTGTGTGTGTGTGTGTGTGTGTGTGCATGTTTTTTTGCTTTGAGCTGTGCGTGCGTACCCGTGCTTTCACAGGCTTTTGTATGTGTGTAGGAGTGCTTTACCTTTCGGACATTAACCCAGTAGCCTATGATTCGGTCTGTGGCCTCGGGATCTTTCTGGGTCCACTGCAGGTTGTAGGAGTAGTTGTTTCCTTTCAGGATTCGGACTGGGTTGGGTGTGTCAAAGTAGAACTCAGCATTGTATGGTTGTGCTGTGGGGGGGGGGGGGGGGTGACAAAATGCCACAGATAAATGACACTGCAGAAGGTAACTGCCCCATGTGTGATATGAATATAAGATGGGAGAATGAACAGTAGACAGACAGTTGTACCCTCTTTTCCACAAACAGACAACAAAGCATCGTCTCATATCTGTTCACTCACCAGAGACATTAAATGTGCATGTTGATGTTCCTGCACTATTGCTGACTCGGCACTCATAAGAGCCGTTGTTGGTGGGCTCCAGCTTGAACTTCAGCTCCGGCGTCTCCTTCAGGTCGGGCATGGGCATGCGGATGAAGTCGCCATTACGGAACCAGCGGATGTCTGTCAGGCGTGGTGGGTTTGACCGCAGGACTGTGCACCTCAGGGTCACCATCTGATAGTTCCTAGAGCGCACATCCTGGAAGACTGGGTCCAGTATGGGAGGATCTGTGGAGATGAAAGCACTGTTTCATCTGCCATGCCAATTAATATATGGGTATGAGGCCTGCACCAGCAAAAGAAGCTCACGACATATATAAAAAATATCATTTTAATATATTTGTGTGCTTTTCAATGCATTTATTTTAAAGAGAAATTAATTATTTCTGAAGAATTAAGATGTTTTGTTATACAGTGAATGAATATAGCACATGCTATGTTTTATCCATGATGATGCCAGCACAGGGATTTGTGTGGAACACCCAGGATCAGTTCTCTGTCGTCCGTCTTCAGTCGTGGACGGATCAGAATAATTTCTAAATCTCCGGATTCTTGGTTTCAGCAAATTATCCACTTTTATACTTGTGAATTACTATACCTTTTCTCACATGCTCCCATACACCGACTGTACAACATATTAGGAACACTTACTTTGTGATTAAGCATAATGATGAGGTGAATCCATGTAAAACCCATTACACCTAATCGTTTTCCATTTTAAAATTCATTTCCATCATAAAGGGGGAGATGGAGATAACTGAGGCAGAAAAGTTTGAGAGGGAATTTTAAGCTCAGAGATGTGGACAATGCAAAATGTGGTGCAGCGGTGTACATACATCACCGTCATCCACGTCTCATTTTCTCTGCCTAGTCATCTCATTGTTCTCCGCCGTGTAAATTTCCTCACAGCATCAGAAAACATTAGTTTTGACAAATCATCCGACACAAAGCAACTGTTATTACCGCAGGGAATCAGGCATTTCTGCGAGGCACAATCCCATCCCTGCTGTTAACCTATCCTAACCAGCTGTAATTAACCTGTCAGCAGCGATGTGTTGCTCTGAGGTTAATGACTGACTAGCTGCTGTTGCCCTGGGGTCAGCCAGGACACAACGCAGCCAAATGACTCTCCCACAAATCACCAGTCAGCTAGTTCACCCCTGGCTAATCATGTAGATGATAGACAAGATGCTAATAATGGTATTGTTGCTCTAATGGTGATGAGATCTGGTGTTAAGGCCCCCAGAGGTGAGGCAGCATGACTAGAGTCCCTTATGAATCAAGTTTATCAGACACAGATGTGTAATTACAGCCTAAATGATATTATGCCTGTAATTTAGACAGATAGGACCATGGATGAGCTACACTAAGCAGGAGAGACAGAGACAGACAGGGAGATAGCATAAGGGTCAGGGACTGAAACAGAGAGAGATGCTCGTACTGTGCTCTTTATTGCGTTTAACCTACATAAAAGGTGCAATAAAAATAAAGTCTGATTAATTCATACTTGCTATCTTTTTCAAATGAGACGAAGCTCACTGTCACTGTCATTGTTAGGAGACAACCACAAAATGGCTTACACATTTTTACACAATTAAAGTCTATTTTTTTTTTTGGTATAGGCACAGATATACACAACCAAGCCAAATCCACAGTTTACCATTCTGTGCTTGCACTCGACTCAAAGGAACATGAGTACGCACCTGCATGCTAAAAAGACTGGAAACCACCATAACATTTAACTTCTCAGCTATGTGTTGCTTTTGTTTTTAGTCTAGCCTCCAAGCATGCAGGCGCAACATATATACAGCTCCCCGCTGTCTTATGTGGAATCTAAATTGCCATTCACTGCTGGGTGTGTTTTGACCTCTTGAAATGACTGCGTTACCTAAACTTCCTGAGGGATGGGTGAGCTGTCAAAGGTCATAGTGTAATCCTATGGACTGATTAGTGTATGGTCACATACCCTGCTCCTGCTTATAAACACACATATGCATACTGATGGCTATCTGACTTTGGAATCAGGTGGCAAGGGTAAAAAAAAAAAAAGCAGGCAAACTGAGCTGGTTTGTGAGCAGTTTATAAATCATTCTATCCCCAGCAGAATTTGGTTATTACAATCCCTTACCTGGCCTTTCCTTACTTGGCCATTTCAACAATTATGTAAGTTTTGTAACAGTATGTGTCACTTTCACAAGTCTTGGGGTTGCTTCAATTTCTAATCCAACTTTTCCAATTCTCTGGAGCTTTGTTTTTGCATTTCTTTGCTGCTCATTCAGGACTCACAGCACCACAATGCAATGCTTCATAGTCAGAAGACCATAATCCATGTAAGCACGCCATCGCTATCTGTCTTATTGAATGCAAAATGGATTCCATCCGGGAATGCAACACTGACCAAGCCAAACATTTACATTACACAAAGAGAAAATCAATTTACATGAGACTGTGAGAGGGGGGAGGTGAGTGGGGAGTAAGGTGGGACGGAGGAGGAGAGAAACAGCTCTTAAAGGAAAAGACAATGAAGAAGACAAATGACAGGGAAAGTGCGGTGTGAAAGTGAGAGAAGTCAATGATTGAGTATGGGAGCTGGGGAGAGAATGAGAGAATGCAGGATGCAGAAAGGGAATGACAAGACAGAGAGAGGTCCTCTCTCATGGCCAGCAGTTAGCTGATTGATGATGATGAGAATGGCAATGAGGAAGAACAGCCACCTCTCACGGAAGGAAAGTGGGCAAGTAAAGAAGGGATACAAGGCAAACAGAGGAAGTGGGGGAGGTGAGTGTGGCAAGAATCTGCGTATCCACTTAATTATATCTGCCATAAAAAATGATGGCATCCTTTCCTCGCATCGATCAACAGCGCTAAATGGAAGGAGACAAAACAAGCCTGATAAAGTAAACAAATGAAGTAAAATGGAAGCAGGGCGTAAAGACGAGAAGGATCTGTTTGTCCACAGTTGGCTGTAGCTAAGCAGTAATATCTGCTCTTTTATGGTGTTTCTCTATCTGCCCACCTGGTTCTCCCTTTTTCATCTTTTTTTGCGTCCCAATCATTCAAATCTTTATCTCAACACCTCACCATGCCCTTTCTCCACCATCCCTAACCCTGCTTTCCTGTTCGAAGCGCTCCCCCTCTCTCTCCCTCGGCCCTGCTCATGTATCTGTGTCATCTCTCTGTTTCGTTCCCTGTCCAGAGTGGGGTGGCCACCTGGTCCATTAATCAGACTTGGCCAGTGTGGACAGCAGAGCTCACAGAGTTTTGCCCTTCCGCCCCGCCTGCATTAGCAAGCCCTGTAAATCCTTCTTGAAGAGAGGAGAGGGGAGGAGAGGGGAGGAGAGGGGAGGGGAAGAGAGGAGAGGAGAGGAGAGGAGAGGAGAGGAGAAGAGAGGAGAGGAGAGGAGAGGAGAAGAGAGGAGAGGAGAGGAGAGGAGAGGAGAGGAGAGGAGAGGAGAGGAGAGGAAACTGATTTAAGTGTGTTTTTATCAAGTATGTCAGAATGGGAAATTGGTCGTACTGGGCCCATTATTCTCAGACAAACAAATAGTTGGTTCCATTTTGAAATTAAACTTTTTTTTTCTTGAAATTTGATAAAAGCTGAAGTCCCTAATTTTTTTCTAGGATATGCTTTTAATTGCTCTGTCCACCGATATAAAAAGGTCTCTCTCTTGCAGTTTTGCTTGCCCGGACTTTCTGTAAGAAATCCAATAAAATGCGTCAGTCCTTGCTGAAAGTAGGACAAAAACATCAGTCGATCTCAATTTGGGCTGAAGATGGTCACTACTCTAAATTGCTTGATAAATACATACCTCTTCTTTTCCCTCTCTTTTTGAACCGTTTGTACTTCTATGTGCTTTAGATGCACTCTTCTTGTTTTTGGTATCTTCATATTTTCCCAATATCTTGTGCATTTCATCACTTTAATTAATAGTAGCCTTTTAACTTGACCGTGTACACAGGGCACACTGGGAGAGTGCTGAAAGGGTTGAATTGAATACTGATTTCTTGTTAACATAAATTCACTTAATTAAAACAAGCACTTGCTAATGCAATGATACACTGCTGTGCAAGTTTCGTCCAAAAGCAGTACATAAGTGGCTCCTCTAGAAACATTTTAAACCAGTGAATGTTTTGCTGAGTTTTAACTAAGTTATTAAACACTATGGATGAAGAAACAGCAGGATGAATGTCCTTAAATTCCTCAGTTCAGAACCTCTTAGAGTCTAACAATTTTAATACTGGATTTTGGTCTCCTCAATGGTGGTGTCATGGAGAAGCTCAGACTCAACCAATTACCCTCTGTAAGGATTATTTTCTATAGGTTATTATGTCTGATTTTACCCTCTGGTTCCACTATGCTACAAGAATAACAACACTTTCACTCAAGGAAATTCAGCAGGGGACCCTGTGTTACAGCTGCTGATAACAACTTCTATGGTGTGCTGATTCTGCCCACCAGGTGTGCCAACATTGTATGTGTAACCTCCTGCTACCCATACATATTATTTTTCCTTGGAAGCAACAGCAGTGGGATTTTGTTAAGAAATACAAGGAAAAGTGACGGACGGCTGCTCAAAACCAGCAACTGCACGGCAAGCACATGCAGCTCTGGGTGACAAATGATTTTATATGGTTTGATGAAGCATGAATAAGGAAGCCTGAAGTATAGTTTGCAGAAAAATCAAAATCAGACTTGTATTTCACATCACACTCTCTCCACCTGTTCAGTTTCAACATTGCTCAGCACAATTCAAGCACTGCAGAAGTAAGTAAAAGTCTGTAACCTCATGGGAGGGGAGAGGGTATTAAAATTATGTGTTACTTTAGCGAGCCAGATCCTATTCCTTTCTCAAAGTACGTCCTGCGGGAGTTTTATAATGACAGACCCCACTGGAGTGCTCACAAAGGGGAAGGGGTAGGTTTAGCGAAAACAGCGTTTAAGCCGTAGAGGTGTGTCCTCCTTTCCTTTCAGCCTCCATTTTTACACTCTGTACATTACCATCCATTTCCCTATCTGTCTTAAGGGTACAATGTTTCGTGCAAAGTGTGAGGATAATGCCATTGTTGAGGGTGGGAAGAAGAAAAGTGCAGTTTTTTAATGGATCTCTGATATTACCATAGCAACAATACACACTGTTTATGCCCTGTGGAGGTCTACACAAAGGTAGCATTAGGTACCTTTTATACTTTCATCAAGCTTGATGCCGACCAAACATTTTCTGTCTACTGGTGCTACCATTGTTGTTGTTAATATCCTCTACCTGCTGTAATCTTTACACTTTTACACTACTTTATTTTACACATTTATTCTAGTTGTGAGATTCCGTGTTTCTGTTTTATATTACTTTTGTTTTATTTTCATATATAATGCATTTTTCTTTGTACTGCTGATATTACTACTTCTTTTACTGTTTGCTGCTAACATTGCCCTGGGATCATTAAAGTTTCATATTATCCTGTCTGATCTTAGTAGTAGACAAGCTGCAGCAATAATAGCATTTGAAGGCAGTCGTAACCAATCTGGACTTATTTACAGGAAATTACATGGAAAGAGATGGCATGAGTCCTCTGAACAAGTAACCCGTCCTTCAGTTGCTTGATGTAAACAGTGGTGTTGTAGGCTGTTGCCGTGAGTTTCAGAGAACATGATCTGATCCACACTTACACTGCACATTGAGTTGAACCTGTGCCTCTCTGCGTTTGATGTTAAGGCCGTTGTATGGGGCAGTCTGGCACCGGTACAGCCCCATCATGTCCCGGCTGATGTTCTTTAGCCTCAAGCGGCCGTCGGGCGTCTCCACCATGGTCTTTCCTGCTGGCATTAGCAGGTCCTTTTCTGTTCGTGACCACAGTATAGGTGGACGTGGTTTGCCATCTACCACCAAGCACACCAGCTCCGCGTTACCTCCCTCTCGGACACTGACCACCTGACCTCCTGGTGGAACCGACAGCACTGGAGGAGAGACTGGAGCAGGAGGCAAGCATGCAAAGAAACATAAATAATGTATTTGAAAAGAAGGACTTTACAAATAGACATACAGATCTTGGATTAAATAGATAAGAATTATCCTATAAAATACATTTTTTATGTACAGTAAGATAAAGCAAAAACCTGAAGAAATGCTGCCTGAGAGATTTCAAATTTTTTAAATTGTAAAGTTAAATTAATAAATGCCTCAGTGCAGGAGAAGTGCACAAAGAATGGAAAGGAAGTCTGTTGTCATAAAACAGGTCAGGAGGTTGACATGACTTAAAAATTACAGATGTTGTGAACAGAGCAACTGTATAACAGAAACAGATGGAGAATAAAAAAGGTTTGAAAGAAAGTGGCATTTACAAGGCCAATTTTATTCGACAGTCTCACAGTTTCAATGCCACACAGGAACGTCAAAGAAAAAGAGTGCTCTGTATTAAGCGCTAACATTATGGTTAACCACAGATGACGAACACGCACGCACGCACGCACACACACACACACATACACACACACACACACACACACATAAATAGTTATACGTCACTATAATTCTCGCACCAGCTGAGCAACAAGCGGTAAGCTGCATGAAGTAATAGATAGTTACAGAGAATACCATATTAAAGTTGTTACCTTTTGTTCAAAATTCCTACATTAAAAGCCCTATTTTTTATATTGTATACATTAGGCAAATACAGAGAGTGCAATACTTTACTTAGAAACTCATGGAAATTTGTCTGAGAGAGATGTGAAAAAAAGGAAAACCTCACCACTGTTCTGAGAGATGTTGACATCCACACGGAGCTCCGGCACCCGGCTCCCTGGGAAGTTCGCCACACAGCTGTAGGTGGCCAAATCTCTGAACTTCATGTCTACAATCTCCAGGCTGCTGGTGCCTGGTGCCATGTCCGGGTCACTGCGTAGCAAGATCAGGCTATCCGAGTTGAAGACAGGTGCACCGTTCTTGTACCAGGTGTAGTTGACCTTGTCCTGTGGGGTGGCATCAACGTGGCAAGACAGCTTGAGGTCCCGACCCATTTGGATGGTCTCGCTGTCCTTGTTGGAGTCAGGTGTAATCTGGAAGGTCAGGTTGCTCATTGCTGTGTGTGATGGTAGTGGGGTGAAGAGGAGTAGAGAAGAAAGGGTTAAATAGATGATACAGCGTGAGAGATGTGCTGTGGGAAAAGACCCAAATGCATTTAAAGCAACTAATAAAGAAAAACACAATTTTATTCTAAATGTATAACTTACTTCAACCTAATCTCTGACCTCTTTCAGGTTGAATGAAAGCTTTAGATGGAAACACTTTGTGGAACTAACCTGTAATTTGCTCACTTGCTCGGAAATTCACATTTAGCAGGTTCTGCAAGGGGTAGCTGTTATTATTTTTATATAGTGAGGATATCAAAATAACACCAAGAAGAAAATAACACAAATACATGCATTTGCAATATGTGTGAACAAGTATACAAAAAGGGTAACAGGCCAAAATTATCATATGTGTTATCAGTCTCTTACCCACACCATAACCTTTGTTTGTTTTATTTTGAAAGTCTACCTTGGGAGCGCGTATCTATGTATGTAATGCCAATAAAGTTTGTTGAGATTAGTTGAATATAAATGAAATTTGAATTTGACAAAGAGATTGAAAACAAGTTTGAGAAATGACATCAAAAGACAAAAAAAATCGCCAGAGAAGTGTGAGGGAAGGAGGAGAGTGAAAAGGCAATTAAAGTAAAAAAGTGGAGGGAGGAGGGGGAAGATGGCTAATGCAGGACCATAGATGAGTTTGCAACATAGTGTGTGAGGAATAAGAAGGG
Source organism: Chaetodon auriga (assembly GCF_051107435.1). NCBI lineage: Eukaryota > Metazoa > Chordata > Actinopteri > Chaetodontiformes > Chaetodontidae > Chaetodon > Chaetodon auriga. Next base: position 13,685,579 of record NC_135074.1, on the reverse strand, counting down.
GGCAGAATGACAACGAGAAACCAAAAGAAAAAGGAAATTGAAGAAGAAAGAAAGAAAGAGACAGAGAGGAAGAAGCAAATTGTGAAGGAGGGAGAGACAAAAGGAGCAAGATAGAGAATAAAATAACACTGGGACAAAGAGGAAGGGGGGAACAAAATCAAGGACAAAGAGTAACTCTCACACTGTCACATTTAATTTTCAGTTTCAAAGGCTGCGTTTCCCCAACAGATTTCCATGTTGAATACAAAACAGCTCTCTGTTTCCCCACTAAGGCGAGAGACTTAGTGGGGAAACAGAGTCTCTCGAGGAGGAGAGCGAGGAGGAGAGGAGAGCTTGATTTAAACTCCTTTCCAGCCTGTTAACAAGATGCTTGGGTGGAGCCATGGACGTGAAGCAGTAACCATATGGTTAACATGATCCTGCAACTTCACCTGGTTAGAGTGGAGACAGTGTGTGTGTGTATGTGTGTGTGTGTGTGTGTGTGTGTGTGTGTGTGTGTGTGATGGGGGAGCCTGTGGCTGTGTGCATCCATGTGCATGCAAAGCCATGTCGCCTGCACTCACTGAACACGTGTGTGTGTGTGTGTGTGTGTGTGTGTGTGTGTGTGTGTGTGTGTGTGTGTGTGTGTGTGTGTGTGTGTGCGTGTGTGTGTCTCATTTGCAGTCTTACCACCTGTGCTGGTGTGACAATGCGTTCATGCCCATTAAGCTAACAGGAGAAACCCATCCAGCATACGTTCTCTACAGTGTTAACTAACAGAAAAGACTGTCGCTAATTGCTTCCACTCCAGTCTAACTAATTGGAGTGAATAAAGATGATTAAAGGGGCTAAAAATAGCCGGAGGGGAGGGAGAATGGAAGGCTTCTGTTTTAACGGCAGGGGAATTAGAAAAAGGGCGATACTTAACCCGCCTATTCTGACAAGATTCACATCAGCTCTCTGTAATGATGGATCAACTGCTCGCATGTTGCACACCACACAGACACACACAGCACATGCACACATGAATATATTTGCACACTAAAGCTAGCAAGGACTGGACAGATGGCACTTCTGAAATGAAAACTAGGGTATGTTCAATCAAATATTTTCAAGAATACTGAGGTATACTTCAGGTGTGTGTGTGTATATGTGTGTGTGTGTGTGTGTGTGTGTGTGTGTGTGTGTTTTCTTGTCAAAAATAATTTTAAAAAATCAGAGTGTGCTTTTTTAATCTGTTAAGAAAAAGAAAAATGTGCAATGGTTACAAAATTGATAAATGAATCAAAAGTTGGATAAATTGTCTTTAGTTTCAAAGCTGCTGAAGTAGGAACCTAAATTGTTGATGGATGAGCGCAGCATAAATTATGTAAAGTGTGAGCCAAGCATTTTGCATCCACCCAAAAAATAATGCACCGACACACACATACACACCATCAACCTGAAGATACAATCTCCCACCCTCTGTCCCTCTGTCATCCGGGGACGAACACACACTGCACTTACTCCTGACAACGAGATTCACGTTCTTGCGAGCAGGGTTTCCTACGTTGTTGACAGCCGAGCAGTTGTAGAAGCCTGCGTCGGCCGGCGTGACGGCCCGCAAAATCAGTGTTGGGCCTCGCACTTGGGCACTAAGGGGGAGGGGGCCTGGGTAACGCGACCACATCACTGTGGGGAAGGGGAAACCTGCGGTGACCTCACAGGTTAAGAGCACATCCTGCCCGGGATCCACCACCACTGTGTCGTTCACTGACAGCCGGATCATTGGGGGAGCTGGAGGGGGAGACACAGGGGAGGGAGAGACAAGAAAAGGATTAAATCACTTTCTCTGTTGTCACATTGAACAGAACAATGTTGTTTTTCTTTGCAACTGTTGTAAAAGATTGGTGGTTTACAGATTTTGACATGTACAGATGTCGTAGCTGATGTGAACTGTCTCTCTGCGTCTGTAATATGTCAATTCAAATGCAGGTTTCCCAGCGGGATTGCAGGATGGTTACAGGATTTTGCATGTAAATGATGACATTATTCAAAAGTGAGAATGGTTATGTGCTAGGTTTGTGTGTCTGTTAATACCTGTATGTGCGTGCATGTAATATGCTTGTAACATAATCTTATTAAGGAAACTGAATTTTTTGATGTTCTGCACCTCACATGCAAATCTTCATAAATCAGTGGTTTGACATCCAGGTCTTTACATACCACAGCTGCTGGTTTTGTAATGTAGATGTGTTTACTGCACTTCCTTGCATTAGTGGCCAGGGAAATCAGGAAAACTGTGGCATTCAAGGACCGGACATAGACTGGTATAAATACATCTCGAGTAGCAGTGAACTCCCAGATGCTCAGAACAACTTATGGATATTTCAAAGGAGGCAGTTGGAGCTGTCCATGGAGGACTGCTGCTTCTTTGTGTCCCAAGTCCCAAGACCCACAGGCAAGACCTGACCCCCAACCAAATCAGCATGCAGCAGCTGTTTATAAGCTTTTTTCTGACTGCAAATGTGATGTAGTGGAATGATAAGTGTAAATATGTGCCCGAGTGTATTTGTTTCTCACAGTGTGTGTGTGTGTGTGTGTGTGTGTGTGTGTGTGTGTGTGTGTGTGTGTGTGCGTGTGCCTGTGTCGATGAGCCGTTGTGATGTTTGAACTTCTAGCCTTCAGTTGACAGTAATCAGTAAAGCAAAGGCAATTTAAGTCCCTGCTCCCCTGCCGTCAGATCACTCATATCTTGTCCAAGTCATTTCCCTGTGCGTCATTTTCCAATGACTGACCTAACAGGAAAAGTACAGGATGACCCAAAATGCAACTGCAGAGGGGGAAAAGAAATCCTGTTGCCAGACAGAGATCGATTGGACCCCAGCACTTTCAAAATATGAAAAAAGGGAGAGCACACACACACACACACACACACACACACACACACACACACACACACACACACACTACCTGGTACAGCACTGAACAACTGACAAGGAGGGAGAGAATAAAAGACACAACTGAAGCGGAAAAGGGGAAAAGAGCCAAAAGAAAAAAAAAGGATATTAATCATCTAAGAGGAGGTTTGCAGAGAGGTAGCAAAGAAAAACACCCACAGTGATACCAGCACGTATAGACGCACACACTGCTAATTACATGTGCTCATACTGAAATGTGTAGATTGTTTTGACTCATAAGACAGCGTTCTCACACTGTCTGTAAACCAGGAAGTCCACTCATATACAGTGCAGTGCATATAAATACTCTATAAGAGCACCGTTACTCTAAAGAAAGCACACGGGCATCGTTGCAGTTTTAAGTTTTTAGTTTTACTTTGAACCATCACCAGGAGCAGGTGGAAATGTCAGGAACAGCCAGCTGACGGCTCAGTTGCATCATTCAGGCTGATGATGGTCTTTCATGTCTGTGCAAGTATGTTTTCATTTTCTTAATGAAATTCTGCTGTGTGGAGGCTTGTATGTACATATTACCTGTGCAGTGTGAATGAGTCTGTTTAATTCTACTTGCCATAAATGCAGTAGCGTCGGGTTGGTCACCCTCAGCAGGTAAATGTCCCTGGTGGCTGTGTGTGTAACAGTGGCAGCTGTGAGCGAGGTTCTCCTGCTCGGCGTTCAGCAGATGTGTCAAATGACATGCTAGCTCTGTGACTTACTGAATGGTAAGTGTAACGAGTGGGTATAAGGTATTTCATAGTACTAAATTGGTCATAAAATGTGAAATTGTGTGCTCAGCAAACAAGCTTGCTAGTTGTGCTAAAATAAACATTGATCATTCCTCCTCCTAACACAGACTCAATGAGCTGCTTCCCTTGCCAGTTTCATCAGTGTCTGACTCAGTTCACTTATGTAAAGTTAAACCAGCACCGGGCAAAAATATCTCAAGACATTTGTGCTGACAGTTTGATGATTAATGGTCCAAAAATCAATATTTTTATACCGAGAATGTATGTGTGTTATGTGAGAGGGGCTTCTTGCTGTTTTCAGAAAACAAGCGCTGATAAAACCTCTATATGTTAGGCCTTGTTGTGCTGCATTAGGCAGCAATCAGCAGTAAATAGTCTTAGGTCTAGCAATCCAGCAGCTAAAGCTCCAGGTGTCGGCATACTCCGGCCATATTTTCAGCCACAAATCAAGGATCTCTCTGTGCTCACTGCTGCACTGTCTCATATGGAGCTTTAAACAGGCTTATCCTACAGCCTAATGACGGTGAAAACCCTGTTTCATGTGATTACACTTTCTAGTTCGATGCAAGACCGAGCACTTTTCAAAGCTATCAGAATGCTCCCATCACGTGCAGTAGGTGGCAATCCTATCTGCAACATCTTGTAACAGGTTTTTTGCATATCTCGCCACAGGGTGTAAATGGGGTGACAGAAGGGTAATGCTGAGAGAAATGAGCTTGTGACCAAAATGTCACCTGTTTGAATCCCTCGAGTGACTAGAAAAATCTTTTTGTTGGAGTATTATGGAAAGGTTTCCCCCTCCCTCATCAGCTACAATAAAAACACCCTGGAGCGAAACAGTCAAGCCCCGGTGCTCTACTGGAGCTGCTTTACTGGTGACAAGTTACTAATCTGTGGTTGTGCTGTTGAGCTCTCTGGTGCAAATTTGAGTGTGTGTCTCTCTGAAAGTATTTTTGAAGTTATAGCAGCGAAAAAAGGAAAAAACAAAAACAAGGTCATTAGATTCAGTTTAAAATGTGCTCAGTCATCCTGCCACTTTGAATTATGAAAACACTGTATTCTCTATTAAGCTCCACGATAATTCTTGTTTTTATATAGCAGATGTGTGAGACCTCATGCATCAGGTGATATCTCCGTATTGTTTAGCATACAGATGCGTAATGACATATCACTGTGAAAATGTTTCCAGGACTATTTTTACTGAGGCTGACAAGGGCAAACACGCTGCAACAGCCCAAACCATTCCATTAGGAGGAACGTGTCGCAGCTTCAGTGCTCCTCCTGCAGGCCTGGAGAACTTCCATTGTGTTGATGTGCAGCGTTTTTCTGTTGCATTTGTTTTCAGAGTGTGGCCCTTGTCGGCCACCGTACATTTTGGAGATAAAAGCCAACAATAAATGTGTTGCACAGTTTTCTCCCAATTATCCTTTATATAATTCATCTGCTTCATATATGCTTCTTATTTGTAAAACATCTCATCTGGCATGAAAACTGACGAATACACCACACACACACACACACACACACACACACACAAAGTGGTAAACACCTGCTTTATTTGCCAATGTGAATTCATTCCAATTCAATGAATGAAGGAAGATGAAAGAGGCTTACATTCTCTAATAGGTTTAGATGCTTGTAGTAAATAAACAAATCCAACCTCAGAGTCAGATCCAGGCGAGCCGACGGCAACGTGAGTAAAGAATAATTTGCAGCACTATGTGCAGTCTGTCATCTGGGCCTGTAAGTCTACCATTAGCCCATAATGGTGGCTGGGAAAATAAAAAGGTGTTCACAATATTGTACACTTTTCAAGCCATCTCTGAGGTTGTTTTCACTCAAAAATGGTCACAAGAAGTATTCAGCTGAGATGAAGGCAAGCCTTATTACTCACTTTTAATAACTGATAAAATTACTTTTCTGAAGTCACGTACAGCATTAAAATGTATTCAAATTAGATATAAAACACTGGTTATTGAGAGAATGAAAATGTGCAGAGGGGTTAATAAGTATATTTCATAAAAATGATGATCCAGTGAATGTTAATTATAGAAACTTAGAATCGCAATTCCATTATCAATATTGAACCATTAAGCTGATGATACATGATGAATGAATGCATTTTTAACCACTGTGGTCCCCTTGAGCAAGGCATGCTGGATCTGTGAGTTGCTCAGATCACACTGGTTGTACTAGACAGCCTGCAGATGTAAATGTGTCTCAGTCCAGAGAGGGCTGAGCAATTTGTGCTCACTGAACCTTCCTCAGATTATTAAAAGATTAAAAAATCCTGTGATGTCATGCATTAGTTATGCATTATCTAAGCATGGGTGTGTGTCCTATTAGAAAGTAAACCATTTTATGTTGACATTTGTTTACCATGAAACATACAGCGCTGTTGAACAGTCTGAGAATGCATTCATGAGGTTTTAAATATTAATATTTGGGTATTTTGAAGGAGCGTACTCCAGCTGGGCTATTTTAAATGGGCTCTTGAGGACAAAAAGGAGGAGAATCCAGGCTTTTATCGACCTGAGAGAGTTAATCCTCAGTGAAAGACCGACCCCACAGAGTACAGGAAGCAATTCATTCCTCTAATAGACTTTATGCAGTACATCCTCTCATCTAATCTCTTTTTTAACAGATTGCAATTGCCGTAATGAAAGAGGTGCATGGAGGCTCAATGAAGTAGCTTACAGATGCATGTTGCTGCATATACAAGATTGCGCACAACACTGTGCACACACACACAGACAGGCCTGTGCTCTCTGGTTGGGCGACAAAAATGTGCACGCAAAAACGCACACTAATTGGATCTATCTTTAGCCTACCTCACTGGTGATGACTCTCAAGCTGACAAGAAATTTCACTGGTGTAACAACTGCAATCAGCACATAAATAGCACTGTCCACTTCCATTGTATCAAATCATAACGCTGGGAGAGTAAAGCCCTGGAGGCCTCAAGGGCTTTCTAAGTGTTAAAATGAACCTCAGCGGAAGCTGTTTTGCTTCCTTCTTTGTTAGTAAAATACAGTTACAGTTAAGTGTCAGTCAGCTGGGGATATATTGCAGCAAAACCCTGTATTTTATTATGATTGATTATAGTGTCATTTTAAGGTCCAATACTCAAAGAGAGTATGCGTGCTCCTCATGTGGTTTTCCTCTGAGTGCACTCGAGCCCTACATGAATTTAAAAGATGTGCGAGTCCGTTTAACTGGAGACTCTAAATTAGCTATAGGGGAATGTTAGTATAAACAAACAAATATTATTATTTTCTAACAAAATTAAACATCCAGGAACAGAAAAGGGCAAATTTACAGCAGAGGGAAAGTCTAGTAAGAAGAAAAAAACTACGAGAGAACGCTATATGTGAAGCGAGGGGGGGAGGAATGGAGGATTTGAGAATTATAGCTTCAATTTCCTGAGGATGCGTGGGTGACGGCAACGGTGGGATCAGCCAGAGCTCTTCCCAAAGTAATGGGATTTATGTGCAGCACAGAGGTTTACAACCAGGTAACAAATGCCTCCCTCTTCCACGCTCACACTTTCTCACTCCCCCTGTCCCTTCTCTCTCTGTCAGTTTGTCACCTCTGTATCTTCAATATCTGTGTCTTTACCTTCCCTTGTCTCCGTCTCTATACCCGGCTCTCATCCTCTCCGTATTTGTTGTTCGCTGCATCACTTTCTCTCTCACCTCTATGCTGCATTGCCTGCTTCAGATTTGCAGGGCTTAATTCACTTATGGGCTAAAAGCAGAGGGGTTATTGGGGAGAAATCAGCTGGAAATAAAAGCTTAAAGGTTTAAGCAGAGGTTTGTGCTGACAGGTGGTATCCGTATGTTTGTGTTTTGTACCCTGGAAGAGCGGGTGCCATCTGTACATCTGGGACGGCAGGTTGGCATCAGGGTTTGGAGACTGACTAGCAACCAAAACGTTGCTGTTGATCCCATCATGAGGAAATGTTCCAGGTGTGGTTTGGAAAATGGAGGACTGGTGGTTATAACCTCTATACACACACAGATTGATACCCTGAAGCAATGTGAGGAGATGAACCCCAGAGTATTTTATATCAGTGCACTGCAGGGGCCAACCAATACTCTGACCTTGAGGTCTTCTGTTTATTTAGGGATGATGTGTTCGCTGGAAACTGGACAGTTGAGGACAGCTATATAAATTTGAATTGCATCATGAAATAAAACCAAAACAATACTAAAAATAGCAGAAAAAAGTACGAGTTGGAAATGACATTTTGACATGTCACAATAAAAGCACGGGTGTAATCAATCATCAGCGATGTTATTAGCAACACTTGTGATTTCACGACTACGACAGGTGAAAACGTCTGACGTGAGAAAGGCTTGTGAAAACTGAGAGTGAATATGAAAAAAAGAAAATCATCCAGGAAAGAAATGCTTAACAGAGAGGGAAGAAAGTGTGAATGCACATGTGTTATGTGCGTATGTGTGTATTCTTTGCTCTTTTCAAAAAAAAAAAAAAAAAAAAAAAGATCAAAGGAGCCTTACAAGCAAATTGATTCTTGCCAGTGGTGTGGCCTTATATCCCCACACTGATCCCCTGACTGGACTGGATCTGACACTGGTGGAGAAATGTCAGAGAAGTTTAGGAACAGGACAGTGCCACAAGTCCTGTGGGAGGCCTTTAACGTCCACCCACAAAGCCCACACACGTAATCTTATGGTTGAATATCTGAAATTATACATTTGTACGGAAACAAATAAATGTCAGTTATGAACAAACAACAGCTTTCAATAAATGGCCGTGTTTGACTGTGACTGTGTTTCTTTCTTCTAGTCTTGACTCATTTTTTCTGATTCTCTGCCCCCCACATGACGGCTTTCACACATGGATTACAGCCTCACATAAAACCCACTGCACAGATGCAGTACACTGTCCCACCACAGAGGTTTTACAGCACTAAGGGTTATTGCAGATTGCCCATTGATCCTCAGTATTTCAGGTAGGAATTCATACGCAATAGGCTTTGCCACCTATTGATCTCATCATATATATTACACACTTGTACGACTGTCATATCATTGTGAGGGAATATTGTAGTAAGAGTTACAGTAATCAATAAAAGGCTGAATCAACTCTCCCGTCGTTCAGATTTACTGGCTGACTCAGTTCTCTCAAAGGTAGTAAATTGCTTTAAAATACGGTGTTTGTGTGTGTTTGTGTTCCTGTCTTTCTGTCTTCCAACATACCTGTCACCACCATTATTCAGGAATGGAAACATTCTTTGCAGCACTGTTTGTTTCTTTGTGATTTGTTCCATTTATGTCAGCAGAACAGGAGAAAAACATTTTTCAGCATTTCCACATTAGCACTTTGTTACATAATGAAGCCGTTTTCATCCAAGGCTAAAGTCTCTGATGTGTATTAACTGTGAATTGTTATCTAAACCTGGCAATTACTCACAATATGACAGTTATAAAAATTAAACTGTGCATTTCTCCTTTTCTCTTTTTATATGCAGAGCTGCTCTCTTTCGCTGCACTATTTCACTACAGTCATTATAGCTGCTGTACCCATTCACTGTGCAGACACCTGGCTGTTTTATGATTGTATTATAGTACCTAGACCTCTGCAGGAGCCCACTACTAGAAAACATTTTCGGCCAGATTAATAATTTACCTCATAGCACAAGATTTAGCTCCAAATGAACTTTATAAAAATAAGTGATTGCCCTCTTTTTTCTGCCTGTTATGTCGTAAAACTTGCAAGCATCACATTAGAAAAATAGCAGGCCACCATGTGTATTGGTTATGGTGGATGTGGTATTCAGTTATAGTGGAAGTCAGTCTTATGCAATCTATTGTTTTGCTCTATCCCTCAAAACATCCAGACCTTGTTCCATTACCCCCCCCACCCCTGTACACCACCACTTTAAATAACATGACAAGCTCCGGAGCATTGCCCCCGTGTTCTCTTTCAGAGAGGCAGGGGATGAGGATTTGGCCGCTGTCAGCAGTTACTGGAGGGGCTGAAGCCCCGTACTCAAATCCCAGGTTGGGATTATGATATAAAAATCAATCAATCCTCTTGTCCCAGTGCGATGAATCAGCGGGCGGTGGCGTGACCTAGTTGGATGAATCTAATCTAAGCAGTGACTGACGCCACAAGGACAAAAAAAACCTCAGTGGAGAACAACAAAATACGCTCATTAGATAAATATTATGAAGGATAGAAAACAAAGCAGCAACTCACTGCTTGTTTTCCTCATTTACAATCTCTCCATCTCTGTTTTATGTCCATCTGTCTATTTATCTCCCTCGCTCTGCCCTCTGTGTATCCAGTTCATTTTCTCTGGCCTCTGTCTCTTTTTTTTCCATGTTTCTCCGTCTGTCACTCTTGTTATTTCTGAGATCTGAGTCTAGATGTGATTTTCTGAGATAACATCATTATGTTTACACTTGTCTGAAAAGCAGTGTTATTTGCGATGTGGGTAAAATGTGTTCACGTACATCAGGTAACTTGCTGACTTTGAGTATATCATGGCATCGATAGCATTTACGGAGCACTGTTAGCACAACGAAGGTTTTCAAAGGGAGCAGTCGACTATCATAAATCTTTTGAATCAGATTAATTGTAACAGCTGTGAAATGATGGAAGTTGTGAGACCTACTCATAGGAGAGCAGACAGAACAGAAACGATGAGGTAGCTGTTAAGAGCATCTGAAGTTTAGTGTATTGACACCAGGGCGTCAGTTTGGTGGCACAATGCGAGTTTTAGGACAAAAGGAGTATAGCTTGGGGAAACATGTCAAAGCAGGTGGTAACTTGGGGTAAATTTTTAGAAATGTGTGTAAGCTATACAGAAAAACACTGTAAAACTCTCTCTCTGACACACACACACACACACACACACACACACACACACACACACACACACTAAGCAGCGTGTTTTCCATCACTCTGTGAGGCTGTGAGGTCCAGACAGATTGGCTGTTCTGGCAAGTGTCTGAGCCCGTATGCCAACACCAGGCAGACTTATTGTTATTATGGCTCTCTCTCTCTCTCTCTCTCTCTCTCTCTCTCTCTCTCTCTCTCTCTGTGTGTGTGTGTGTGTGTGTGTGTGTTTGTGTGCGTGTGAGAGAGTGGACTGTGTGTTGACTGAGCCATGGGGATACAATCGATCTCAACCACGGGAGTCCAAGAGCAGAGGACAGAAAGACGGAGGGAATGTGAGTGAACAACACCCATCACGTACAGCCTGAGCACCAACACCTATTTGTTTTCCTTTTGTTATGGAACAACACAATTTGTGACTGTTTTACACGAGATGTTTTGTAAAATTTAAGATAAGTTACAGTTAATACATGAGTCAAAAATGAGCTCACTTGCATGTTCAGAAATATTGGTTAGTCAGCCTTCCACAGATAATTTTGTCTCCAATTAACAGCGTGTGTGTGAGCTGCAGTGGATTCACCCGACGCTGCCTCATTAGCCTCACTTTTTCGGACCATTTCAGCATTTTATTTTCTGTCTGATTCCACTCTCAAGCTGTTTTCTCATATAAGATCCAAAGTTGCCCTTTTTCATATGTAGCACACAGGGAGAGTGAAACGGTCAGATGCGTTCTCACCTACTGGAAATACTTTGGTTGAGGCAGGGATGGCGCCTTGGTAGAGCCTGCAGATGGCAGAACATGATGCAAAAAGTATGCTGAGAAAAAACAAGGCTACTGCTGTACCTTGAATTTATGTGATCATTTTGGAGTCAAGTTGTTGAATTTCATCGTCCCTTCAGTTAGCAGACATTTTCACTGGCATCTTTGTGTGAACGGCTCTTCTTCCTCACAGAAGGATGTTCGTATTCTTCCAGTTTTGTGTGAGTCGCATGATAGAAACCTCTTCAACATGGCCACTCGCTCACTGTGCATTCTCTGGACAATGACCCATTCTGTTCACACATGGGCTCAGTCGGACATGACACAGACTTTGTACCGGCAGGGTAAAGTCTGGTTAATGTTCGGCCCGACTGATTAGGACATTTACATTCTCACATACAGCTCCTCCAGGTCATGTGTAGATAAGTTCAGGCCTGCAGTGCATGTGTGAAAGGGACTTCAGTCTTTCATTTCCTCATCTTTCTATATCTGTCTGCGACCACTTCTTCCTCGTGGTCAGTCTTTCACAGAGATGCCAAACTCTTTCCTCTCCTCTTAACTTTATCACAAGGTTTGTTCTTTGAGGGTTCCTTTTTTCCCCACCTTCAGCTCACTTTAGAAGACTCCTGAGGGGATTTTATGTCTTATCTGAAAGAGGCCTTATTGCCCAATTGATAACCTCTCCTTTAGTTCAAAGTCTGTAAATAAAAAGGAAAAGTCTTGAACATGAGTGGTCATCGTAAAAATGGAGTGTGTGACTGAGATGTCAGAAAAAAAAATACTGATTTTTCATTTCTGTTTTATATACTGAAACCTATATTTGCACAATAATCTAAATTAACATTTTGAAACTTCAGAATGAACTTACTGAAGAACAGTGTGATGTTACAGTAATATGGACCCTCCTCTTTTATGTGTTTGATTTGAATCCTTGCATGTCTTTTTCTGCATCGCATTCAGAATCACTGTCATCCCATGTGAACTGAACAACACTGAATATTTTTAGTTTAAATAGCTTCAGACATGCTTATTACTGCCGTCATGTCCACATGGTGAACGTGAAGCTTCCACCAGCGTTATGTGCAGGACTGTGTTTCCACCTTTGTGGAGCCAACAGGCTGCAGGCTGTAGCTTCATATTTAACCGAGATACATGAGAGGATCAAGCCTCTCACCTAACTCTGAGCAAGAAAGTGTAATTCCCAAAATGTCAAACTATTGCTTCAAGGGAATATTAATCTTTCATTTTCACCACCAGCCTGGAGATTTAAAGAAGCTGTGTTTTGGCCAAAAGGCTGCTTTTCTTACCTAAGCCTCCTTTAGTATAAGTAATCATTACTAACTTCAGTGCACATCTATTCAGGCCTAGTGACCGTGAGAAAGACTGGATTAAGACCAGAGGCCCTGAACGGTCCTCTTATCTTCCAATGGCTCTCAAGCTTTTAGAAAACAAGCTTTTTTCATTAAATTTAACAACAGGGATGTTCCAAATTAATACACTCACACCACTGAAAAGAATGAAATCTAACTGATAATGGGTTTGAAAAAAAAAACCCTTTTGAGCATGTTACCGTGGAGCGAGATTCACCAACATGCAAACAGACTGTGTGGGGTTAAGAAAATTTAGCAAGAATAGAAGGAGAGAAAATATCAGGGTTGTCAACAGCAACAGTGTTGTCCTCAGTAAAAGAGTTGCCGGGTAGATGGTAGATGGCGTGCAGATGGACAGAGGGCTGCAGAGTGAATTGGAGATAACAGAGAGTGTGACAACTGAATTACAGCTGACGGCCCTGACATGAGATCTCAGCAATAGAAAAACAAGACAGATCGCGCACTGGGAGGCAGACGAGGAGATACAGAGGCTGAGAGTAAATTTGAGTGGAAAGTCAAAGGGCGGGGGATAGAATCCATAGAGAGAAATGACAGGAAGACATAAGGAGACAGAGAGAGAGAGACAGCTTAAAGGACGTGAGAAAACAAGAGACACGAGACAACAAGCATGCAGAGACGAGTCGGATGAGAAAGGAGAATGAAAGAAACACGAAGAGAGTGCAAAAGTCAAAGCTTTGTGGAGGAAAAACCTTGTCTTGGTGAAGGCATGGACTGTATACGTCTGTGCCCACACACATTTCAAGCATTTGTTTGTCCACGGTGGGGAAAAAAAGCAAACTCACTTGTGGCGTTTGTGAGTCTGAAGGTGACCGACTTATCTTCGATGTTGCACACATTGCGGACGGACACCTGGCATGTGTAATCGGCGAAGTCCTTGGGTCGAAGGTTTTTCAGCTTCAGCACCTTGGTCTCACCCTAGATGGGACAAAACACACACACACAGGACAACATCATGCAGAAATGCTACGTTCTTAAGTACTTTTATCTGGTTTTTATGAAAGTCTCTAAACATTAATCTAAACATAAATGTAATACGACCACATTTCCATTGCATAACACATCTCATCAGTGGGAAATCTCAAAGCTTTTTATTCCAGCCTTCTCTAAACTGGGTTGTAATCTTGTGTAAAAGTCACTTCAATTTTTGATGAGCCGCAGTGTGATAAACAGGGTCAAAAACACACACAGAGACACATGCATGCACACACACATACTGTGTTTGTACGTCTGACATGCCCTGATTATCAACCGAAGTGTCTCAGATCTACATATGAAGTAATATGAATGATGAATTTCAAACAGCTTTCACATGAGACCATTATGGAAATGAAACTGATCTGATTGTCGGTGCAAAAACAAAAGCTAAATCCCTCCATTCTCTCTCGGACTTTTCATAAAACAATGTCTCTTAGCTTTCTGTGTGCCTCTCGTGTGGACATACACACTCTCTGGGGCACACGCAGACAGTCACACATCTCTTTTCAACATCACGGGTGATTTTTTCAGATCAGGACTGCGTGCCTGATACTGTATAGCTGTCTCTCTGCTACAGTCAGTGATGGACTGTGTGTCTGAGGCAGCCGTGGGAAGAGCTCCGCTGGCTGGCTAATTGAACTCAAGGGGTTCTGCTTTGTGGCTGACTGATGCTTTGATAAGTGGAGAAAAAGGGAGCAGTTGTGCTAACACAACAATCGCGCACTCGGACTGGGACATCAGGGAGACTGCTTATTTTTCTTTTTTGTTAACTTCTTGGCCATTGCTGTTTAATTGCTCAAGTGAGTGACCACCTGAATGGACGGTCAGGGTAGTTTCCCTTCTTCTGTCAAATCACAGTGTTAGGCCTCATATTATGAGTTAAAATGTGGAATCTGTGTCAAGCTTTATTCTGCACTGTACAATTACTGAGGAGAAAATTGAAAGTGAGTATTTGTTTTTTCAGTAAAATACATTTTAGTGTATTAGCACATGGTCTTTTATAACAGTATCAAAAAAGGCCACTTGACAATTGAATCAGCCTCATCCCCCATAGTCTGCCTTCTGTTGGCACATATGCAGTTTACAGTGACAATGGGTGGCAGTTTACAATTTAGTAGCAAGATGATTATTGCAGATTTAGAAGATTGTGCTACAGACTGCATTTTACGTTAGAGCAGATGAACACACTGTTTGATCCATTCCTTACACTTTTTATAATTTTATCAATCAGTGCCCAGGAGGTGCCCTCAGCCACCAGTCCACACTCTGTAACACGGTCAGAGCTGGACTTGAGGCAGCCACCTTCTGGTTAACAGAAAATGACGTGACCCTTCAAAGGCTTTAAATGACGAGTGTCGCTCTTAATAGAGCCTGATGCACTCTGCCTCAGCATGCAGAGAAATCCACAGCCTGACAGGCCTGCCGTGTGACGTTAAGGTTAAAGCCGTCGGAGGATCGCTCTTCAGAAGAGGGGTTTAGTGAACATGGATTCAGCTCCTGTGACCCTGGAGCACCATAGTGCTTTAAGGGTGTTCATGAAAACGCTGAATGTCAGACAGAAACAGTTGGGGAAAAAAAACAGATAAAAGCAAGAGATTTAGACTGAAGACAAGAGGTAAACTTGAGCAGATGAGGAAACAATTCAGCAGGGAGGATTTTATGAGGCACTTCTTCAAGAGAGAGAGCAGAAAGCGCACCTGGGAGCGACTGCACACCTGGCACCGTGTCTGTGCTGTGTATGTGTTCGTGTGTACCTGAGTGTAAAGCGGCTCGTAGATGTCCACTCCATTGTCCTTGCTCTGTTCGATGAGCATGTTCCCACGTTTCCAGATGAATCGTGCGGGAGGGTTGGAGTTGACGGTGCAGCGCAGGAACACCGTCTTCTCCTGGTAGTAACTGCCGCGCACATCGCTGATGGTCTGGTGCACCGTCAGCACTGGTGTGTCAAGGTCTGCAGAACACAGCAAAGGAACAATAAACAACAACAACAACAACAACAACGAGGCTCAGATATTGCTGCAAGGAGGAGAATATTGGTTATTATACCCCAGAAGATTGTTCATTAAGGCCTTATTGTGTCACACAAGGTGCAGTTTTATAACAGCACAACTTCTTCAGAGTGAGTGTAGTTAAAATATCCTTCAGTCTGTGTGATGTTGTCGCCTTTTCTGTGCAAAACACTGGCAAAATGATGTGTGGCAGGGATGGGATTTGGTAACTGGGACACAATTGTAAATAAGGACAAACAAGTGCTGTTTGTTGGCTGAATCGTCCGCCCAAACTGACCAAAACTATCCAAACAGTTGCCTATTGATCTTAGCTTCTAACGAGCACAAATGTCCAAACAATCTCTTATGTTTTGCCATTTCTCTCTCTAGCTGTGACTCTCTCACACACCAGATTTATATATTTTTTCTGTCATTTTTATCTCTTTCCCCCCACTTGCCTCGTTTCCCTGCACATTTCCTGCATGGGGGTGTCATCTTCCTTTTCCTCCAGTGGATGGGATTTCAGCTGCTGTCACGAGCATGGAGGCTGCTCCCCCCTGCTTTCTGCCATCTCTCCAAAACTCACTGCCACTTTCACTCCTCATCACCATCCCTCCCTCTCTATCCCCTCCTCCTCACTCCTTGCCTCTATCTCTTTCAGGGCAGAGTCGTGTGTGTGTGTGTGTAATCCTGATTCTTTGCAGCCTAATTGGACTGTTGCGGACTTCAAACATCATGGAAACAATTTCTGCCAACACCAGGGCAGCCTTTTCCTCCCCTTTCCTGCCTTTCCATTTTACGTCTCGCCTTCTCGCCTCGCCTCCTCTTTTCTATTCTCTGTCACTGTCCCTCACTTCATTTCTCTTTTATTTAACCTGCTGTGTGCTATCAAGGCGGCATGGTGCAAGCTATAGAAAAGAGGTGAGATGGGAGTGTGGCTACCGTGTTCCCTGACAGCATCAGCTGTGAGTGTAGCGCGGCACTGATGGATGAGGGAGGGAGGTGTTTGTATTTTATGTATCTTTGGTTGAGATGTTTGAGAGTGCTGTTGAAAAGGTCACAACTCTCACACCAGGGTTGTGTCACATGCAGGCACATACACATATATGCACACTGGACCCACAAGTGTGTGCAGCCTCGGCATAGGATGAGAGCACTTTTGTGGCGTGAAGGTTAGAGCTGTAGGAAAAGGCTGGCACTGAAACACACAGAGGCAGCTTGAACTCCAGTTCAGTCCATTTTTGGGACTTAAAAAAAACCCAAACAGGGTCACAGGGTTATGGAAAGGTTTACCAGTTTTTAGGATGTGATAATTATGATGCTGATATTATCTTACACGCTTAGGTACAGTACGCAGTAACCTTGGCTGAATGTCATGGAAAAGAAGGGTGAGTTAGAATGGGTATGACACTGTGAACGCTGAGTTTTCTTAAGGGCTTTAACATCACATCTCTATGTCTTCCATGCTTTTGAGCACTCTGAATGTCTGTGTTGTGGCTCCTAAACTATGCAATATGTAATGCGGTAGCAAAACGATCCGACCTTGCAATGACCTGCATGCTTGTTTTGTCCATGTCCACTGTTAAAGGAGCATCTCTATTCAGCGCTCCTGTAAGTTTTTTAAGAAAATAATGGTTTTGGTTTTTGAGCTTTTACTGTAAAATGCATTTGTGTATTTTTGTAGGAAATTTATTCAAAAATTGTTCAGACATTAATTGCATTAATTGCTTACTTCGCCATCTCTAAAATCTTGTAAAACAGAAGAAAATGCATGGAAGAGTCACGAAACAGTGCAGCACTTTAACTGTACTATGTCTAACCTAACTAAGCTGCTTACTCTCTGTATTTTTGTGTTGTGTGTGTTTTATTTGAGATTTCTCAGTGCTTTAGTTCTATGCTCTGTGAGGTGCTCACCTGATTCCACCTGTTTCTTTTATCTCCCCATGGATGCCCTTATTTTCAAAACGGCAACCCACAGATCGGAACAAAAAGCCCAGCAGGAAACTAGACAGTGAGGTACCACCAGTCTCTCTAAAAGCCTCTGCCAGCAACAGGCCATCAAACCTGGGCAGCTATCAAAGATATCCACCTCTTGGTTCGGCCGTGTGTGCATGTGTGCGTGAAAGAGATCTGGCAAAAGAGCAAGCACCTTTGTATACTTCAATTTGTGAATCTGCGAATGCATGTATGAGTGTGTCTGTGTATTTGTCCAAGACTGGCACCGGATTTCTGTATGGTTTTCACAGATCATTTGCAGCGCAGGGGGAATCCAAGCTGACTAATGCCGCGGCAGTGTGTGTCTGTGTGTGTGTGCGTGCGCGTGTCAGAGAGCGAGCGAATGTGACTATCTGCTGTCATTCTGTCTGTTTCGTGACACTACGAATGTGGAGAAAGTGGAGAGCGACAGATTGACACTGACAGACGCAGATACAGACAAGTGGATACTCAAGAACATCACATAACTGCAAATGGACAAACGCTGCACAGTCACTCAGACATCCACATTGTATGTTCATGTACAGCCAAGAGGACTCTGGTAGCATAAATGGAATATTAATGGCAAACATGGGGAAACATAATTCAGTTGTGCTGCCAGTATCAACACAATCTGGCGCTTTTGTGCACCGCCAAAAAAGAAAACAAAACTTACATTTAACATCATCCCCACTGCAGCACAAAAATCTGTTCCTGCTGGCCTCATATTTCTAAAATTCCCTCACTGAGGTCATGGATAAAGCTATGATAATAATTTTAGAGCATTTTTTCCCACATGACAATTGTTTTGTTAAAGTTTTTAGAATCCAAGCTCCCAGGGTGAGTCTAACTTTACTCAGTTTGGACCCTTAAGTAAATAGACACACAAGATGAAACTGCAAGTGTACAGAAATACAATATGAAACTTTAATGAAGCTTCTGATTTCCCCAAAGTCCTGCCTTTGCACACAGCTTAGATCAATTGCACTGCACTGCTTTTGTTAACCACAGCTTTTAATGTACATTTACGCATCCAAGCCACTTCAAGCCACACTGGGGGTCTGGCATTGTTTTCTGCTTAGACACCACACATTGCTGCTGACACAGAGACCCTCTAGCTTAGAGTGTCGCCCTTAGCTTGGATAAATACCTCGGGATAAAGCTCAAGATCACATATCTTTGATAAAGTTGATACCATGTGTGAAAAAGTGACACCTGCCCTCTGCAACCCAATGATAGCTAATCAGAATAAGAGCTCCAAGACAAGCCTTTGCATGTTTGTTCTGGATTACATCCTGTTTTAAAAACAGGGGTATTAAGAGGGAAGATTTGTCTTTTAATAATAAAAAAAAAAAGCTGCTTCTCTCACATGCTACATTATCAATGAATACAAATGCGGATTTAATGACACATACAGCACAAAACATACAGCAACTTCCTAGCAGTAACTGGTCAGTAGTCTTTTCAATTGTGATTGAATTTTACAGAAAAGTGTGCTGTGTTTGCACAGATTTTCCTTTTTGGGGATTTGTGCTTTATTAGACAAGTTGTCTGAGAGAGACTGGAAAGGATTAAAACACCACACACACAACTGAAGCCCCACACAAATCTGCAAGGTCACAGTCATGGAATTGACCTGCGTTACCTAAACTAGCTGAATTCTTTGATTTTATTTTTAACATGAACTCAGACAGCAGAAACAGACAGCAGCTGGAAACTGGAAAACTGTAACATCTACAACAATTGCCACTTTATCTGCTGCTGTTTTAGCTCTTGAACATTTACATAATGGCAAAGACCTCAGTTAAGATCATACTTCATGAATAAATTTGACTTCATTTAAAAAAAAACTGATAAAGAAAATAAGGAAAAAAAAAAAAAGGCATATCTCTGGCACGCTGTCTTATCTGGTTGACTCAAATTAATTCAAGGAGGGCAATTCAACACTGTGTTTCATACAGTCGGGATCAGGCAACCAGATCCTATTAGACCAGGTGCCTGTTAATGAAATTCCTTTATCATTTAAAATAAATATTTTTAGTGTTTTCCCTCTGTTTATTCTGAATATTCTCTGGTCCCAGTTCATCTTAATTATATTAACAAACTGATGCAGGGAATCCACTTATACACCAGAGTGTGCTTCAAATTTACCAAATTGTTTGAGGCGTTCCCAAAGGGTTTAGACAGAGCACAAATTTTGTTCGGGTCTTCCAATTATGTTTACGCTGGAAAATGATGTTTGTTGTTTCAATACAAATTGCAGGGCATACTAACTGGCAGGAAGAAGCACCCATGACTTTGTTTGCTTGTTATCTGAGGGATCAGATGATCAGATGTGTGATGAGAATTACAAGTGCTGGACAACTAGTGAATACGCTGCGAGCAAATGCGATAAACCCAGTGGAGGAAATGTATGTCAACAACAAAAACAGCCCGTTTTTTCCTCTATTGACCACCAGACCTTTCTACGAGTTCATCTGCTACATTTTAAAATGGTTTCACCCTGTTCCAAACCTCCTAGCCCTGCACAACAGATTAAATCTTGAGTGACGACGTGGAAGAAATAGCTATTATTATGATTTAATTTCACAGACTCAACATCTGTATGCCTGTACAGTACCTTTCATAGACTCTCTGTAATATGTCTGCATTCCATCAGCTCTGCACAATCACACCTCAGAAATCTCTCTGAAATAACCAGAGGAGCCATGGCAATGATGGAAACAGAGATTTACTCAGAAGCAACCCGTCTGAGCGGTCACGGTTGACCGAGTGTGTTTTTGTAACAAGTTGACCTCTGCTGGGTGCTTTCCCCTGCAGGAGGACGCCCTGGACTCCAAATCCTCTTTGATTTCCAATAACATGTCCTGTACTCTAATAGCTCTCTAGGAGTAGACGGCCATTAGGGGACCAAAGAGAAGATGACAGGTTCAATTGAGTGTGAGCATGCAATGGAGGAGAATAAGGTGTGGTGCAGTGTGTGTGTCGGTCGGGTGAGGGGATGTGATTGTGTGAGTAAGGATAGCTATGTTTAGTATTTATTGTATAACACAGAACATAGTGTTATCCCCAGTCAACAGAACTGTAATCATTGTAATTCACCGAAGGTCACTGCAGAATTCATTATCAATTTGCTGAATAATAAGCAGGAAAGAAAAGTGTGCATGTATGGAAGATAGAGGAAAGGGAGGGAGAGGGTGGCACCCTATTTGCACTAAACATATGTGATATGGTGGCTGTTTTCTATTCAACACAGCACAATAGGTGTTGCTGCATTGGACACTGAGCACAAGGCTTATCAAGATACACTGAGGAAGTGTTTCATTTGTGTGGTCCTCACTGTTGATGCTGGGCAGCATTTCAAGAAACTGGACCACAAGAAAAAAACAGGGTGCATGCCAGTGGGCTTACTTGATGGTTCCTCTCTCCTCGCTTGACCTGGAAAAGGCTTCATCATGAAGGCCGTTCCAGTGCTCCTATTTCTGCTCGGAGGAGACACGAGTGAGGGGACTCCACACCAGCCTTTGCGGAAGTCTTTTATCAGACCGACACACCTGTTCATTGCAAATCTGTTGGTAATTGGATGCTGCAGCTCATTGGAATGATGTGATATTACATAAGTGCGGTTTCATGGCGAAGGGGACGGACTAATCATTCACTCAAGTTAAGACTCCCACGTTTTGGATGGCACGTTTTCAGATTCACCGTCTAGTTAAAAATCTATAATATTTTCACTGTGTATCAGGTGTGAAGTGAGATATATTTACTCACTTTGAAATATAGAAAATATAGACGCTAATGAATAATTTTACAAAGCATAAAACATTCTAATTATAACCTCGACTATAGAATAAAGAATTTAGAAATAAAATATCAGTAAATGCAGATGCAAATAATGGTTTCATTTAAAAAGCCCATTCTGCCGTGAGAAATGTTTCATGTGCATCCAGCGTCTGAGCAGTTTATCACGTTTACACACTGTGCTTTGACTAATCTGAGCACAAATACAACATATTCAAATGCTCAGCTATGCTAATGGTGGTAATTGTGTTTTAGTGTTTGGACAAATAAAACCTCCAAACAACCAGAAGTTGGACGAAGCTGACTAACAGCTGATCCAGCTGTGCAGCTCATTTCAGATGACCGTTTGTTCTGTCTCATTTCTCGTTTCCTCGATTTCTCCCTCCTTGCATCCCTCCTCGTACCTTTAATAGGAGAGCCTAACATGCAAGGAAAAGACGCAAGTGAGGGAAACATGGATGCAATTAACAAAACTGGGATGTATGCTAAAGGTTTACAGTCACACCAGCAGCTCTGTGAGGCTTTACTTGGACACATTGATGCTTTGGGCTAAATGTTAACGTCTGCATGCTCACTATGGGAATGCTAGCATTCAGAAGTTAGGCAGGTGTCACGTTTACCATGTTCATTGTCTTAATTTAGCATATCAGCCTGCTAGCATGTGACAAGTAGTCATAAAATAAAGTATTGCACAAATGTAAATTTTGGCCTGATGATTGTGCTAGATGAAAAGTCACAGGATCCCCAAAGTTACAACAGTTCATCCGGAGGGGGCAATGACTCGGAAATTTCATGGAGAATCTATTCAATAGTTAAGTAAGTAAAGTACTAAGTAAAGATTTTTCACTCAAGGCCTTGAATATTAACCACATGGTGGCACTCGAGGAAAGGTCAGTGGGTCGTAAACGTCAGTAGGAGTCGTCCTCTGGGCATTCACAAAATAGTTGTTGAGATAATTCAGTCTGGACCAAAGTTCCAGTAAATCAGTTTTCAATTCAAATCAAAAAGATTCATTATCCACTATCGAATATTAACCTCTATCCCACTCGTCTATTTTTCTTTTCTGCAACAGTATATAACGTGGACTTTCATCTAATTTGAGGATATACAGAGATGCAAGTATGCAGCGACACTGTTCTTATTACCAGCATGCCTGAACAGTGATGGTCAAAATAACCATTCACTGATGTTAAATAAATTCATAAAAATCATGAAAGATAACTCCATCTTTTGTGAAGAAAGGCAGTCTTTTCTGATGAGTAATTATGTGATGGACATTTGGGCGTAATCAAAACTGGTGCAGAACAGCAGAGTCCAAACACATTTCAGTCTGCAGTAACAAGCGATCATCAAACCAACTACAGAAAAGACAACCAACTCTGTCTGTCTGTCTCTTTTATTCTTTGGAACACACACACACACACACACACACACACACACACACACACACACACACACACACACGCAACATATTGAAAACACATTATAGGCTATCAACCACACACACACACACACACACACACACACGCGCGCGTGCACGCAGAGAGAAAAGCCCGTGCATACAGAGAGGCACAAACAGAGGCAGACTTGCCGTTTGATCCAGCTTTGCGTCTCGTCAATTATTCAGCATTCTGCTCATAGACATCGCCTTAAAGAGGACATAAAACATGCACGAGGCCCACATTTTGAAATAACAAGAACATTGCCTGTGTTTAAAATGCAATGTTGAGAAGTAAAGATTGATTTAGGCTGACTTTTTCTGCTCAGTTTATTTAAGTGTACCAACAAAAATCACTGGACTTTTTATTTTTTAACCTCACTAATCATGGGTCTGTGCCTCTCTCTCTCTTCATTGATGCCTCAGACATGAGCCAAAAACAAATGGTGGAAGAGAGGAGAGATGAAACAAGAAAGGACTTTTCCGGCCTTATTATTATCTTTGTATACAATCAGAGGAACTGGATCTGCAATGTATTCTGCGATAAGCATCAGCAATGTGATTTATCTAAGTATACAGATCCAATGACCACGTTTCATTCATAGCAAACTAGGTGAAGACAGTCTGCAGGTTTTTATGACCGTTTAAATAACTGATTTCAGGAGTTTTACACATGCAAACCCAAAGACAACATATATGCCAAAAAAGCCACAGACAAAACATCATTCTACCTTTAGAGCTACTGCAAACTCTCCAGAGCACACCAGGAACTCTTAACTTTCCCGATAATTACAAAGAATGTGACGAACGCTGCAGTCTGCCGTGAATATACAGCAGTGTCTGGTCTCACATCCCGTGTGTTTGGTTTAACAGCAAAGCACAGGAGCCTGTGTTAAGAAGAATTACACAATGAGTCTTCTCCCAAACTAACACTCATGAATTTGCTGAAAATGGCGCATTTTCGTCGAGCCAGCACGTTATGTACAAGCCTTAATTATGCTTTTGTCAGCAAAGAGCCTGGGAAATGGTATTAAACATTCATGATGGTGAGACTCTATTATTTTAGGGCCATAAAAAGACTAATTTGGCCATGGTTATTTACCCTGAGTGTGACAGTGTAGCTGCACAGCGGTGGTGACAGCAGAGAGGGTGTTAAGGGACAAAGAGGCATAGTTCACTCACTCAACCTCCGGGCTAAAATAGCACGTACACACACATGCAAAAACACACAGGGAAACACAGTTATGCAAAATATGGGCTCACGCATTCAGACATGTTGTGCACATATGCACCAACACACACACAAACTCCTCAAGGCCAAAATAACACATGAATCTCAGGTCCCTCACTGCAGCCCCCAAGGGCAAAAACATGAAAGTCCTTCTGAAGTTATCTATGGGGGAGCAGAGTGGATGCCCTTCTTACTCCCTCTCTGGGCATACGGACGCCTGGGCCATGGTGTGACAGCTGGGATCCATACATCACTGTGTGAACATGACAGGTTAAGAAAAAGAGCATGATGACATCAAGAGTCATGTGTAGCTGCTCCTTAAAGGTAGCAAAAGAAACACACAGCTTCTTTTACACTAGTGTGCATGTATACACACTTAGACAATTCACTCTTTCAAACACACACACACACACAGACACACAAACATACCTATGTGGGAGCACACTCAGATGACAGATGTATAATGCCCAACCCCTTGGCTTTGTCTTGCTGTATATTTAATTAGCTTTGTAGCATGCAGAGCACTGCGGACCACAGCAATAGAGAATATGGAGAACACATATTGATATACACACAGTAATATAGGCTGTTGCTGCTCTTATAATTATCAAATTGCTTGTGTTTTATTGTGTTGTGTTGAGGGATGAACACTCGGCTCAGGGGCAATCTGCACAATGCCTTTATTAAAGCAACTCTGGACCACTTCTGTGGGCTCCTGCTCAGATACTTAAGTGGAATTCTGGCACAACTTCATTTTCTTTGTCTTCTGGTTAACAGGAGACAGTGTTATATAATTTTATGCTATATAAATAAATAAATAAGAGCTTGGAAACTCCCAATGTAACAAGAAGACTGGAAACACAGAATGCACCACATCTCATTACAGCCTCAGTGAGATGCTGGGATAGTTTTTTTGTCACTTTCAGAAGTTGGTTTTAAGCACACAGTGTAGAAGACAAACTGCAAAAGTAAAGCATTAGATACAGTTTTATCATAATAAATCTGGCTGAAAGTCATTTAAACAGCACGTGGTATCTAATTCACTTCTTCAAAGATATTGAGCAGGAGGCACTGACGACCTTCAAAGTATTCATTAGCGTTACTCCTACAGTGTGAGTTTACAAGCAGAGCGCCTGTGCTATTTTCTTGACTTGTATTTTTGTTCTTGCTGGTTTCACCGCAGCCATAAGCTGACCTTACAAACTCATGGAGGTGACTATAAAGGAGAGGACAAGGCTATTTTGCCACTTTCAACTTTCAGGCAGTCAGTGGATGGGTTTGTGGTTTGTCATCCTCTGCTTCTCCTTGGCCTAATGAAACCACCCATCTGACTCACCCTCCATCTGTTAGATCCATTATGTCACATTCCACTTAGTAAGTTAGCGTACCACATGCATTTATAATGTACAGTATATGGTTTTAGATGCAGGGCAGTGACTGTTTTGACAAGTTTGCCAGTCCGAGTAGTTCAAAGTTTGATAAAAAATAATACAATCTGAGCTGTGTATGGGTCTTAAATTCCAGCCACTCTGGTGTTATGACACAAAGACTGAAATACATGATGACAGGTCAGTGGATATTATCTAAATAGCTTGTGAATACAAATATTAATGAAGTTGTGCTGAGAAATAGAGATGTATCAGTTACATGTGTGGTAATTAATTGTCCCATACTGTCATCCCCTCACAACTAGCTATTCAAACAGTACAGAGAAGGTATTACCTAATATCTTTACCACCTAATAACTGGCAGGTCAAAGGTTCAGCGGTGTTCAGTTGCAGCAATAACAAGCCTTCCCATAATGCCATCCAGCAAGACACTTAAAATCCATCTGCTGACTCAACAAATATTTAAAAGCGGCATCTGAAATGTACATTTGGATTTAGTTTTTTTTTTTTTTTTTCTTAAATTCTAAATCTGGCTTTTGTTACTCCAAAAAACAAAACATACAATCAAACATTTTTCAGAACAAATCTGAGGTTACATGATTGTAATCTGAATGGTCCATCTGTCCCCTCGTGGACCATTAGGGAGCGAGTAGGAGTTTGTACAGATCTCTTATTCTGCAGCCTCATTAAAAAAATTTTTTAAGATGGACACAAGGGAATTGAACACATGGTCTGTATGACCTGCACATGACTTTATAGGGTCAAAGGTCTCATGGAAGTCTGCATTTTTCCACAATAATGCAATATTATGAGCTGTGGATGTTGAGTCAGAGCACAATTCAATTTACTTGAAAAATACCTGTGAAATACTATATATATATATAAATTGCTGCAATAAACAGTACGGCCACTGATAGCTGACAGGGTAAATAAATAAATATGATGAAATCTGATGGAACACTGAAATGACAAAGCTACTAAAATTCCCATCACAACTCACCACACACACACACACACACACACACACACACACACACACACACACACACACACACACACAGAGTCTTTTGTGTGTCCAGTTGTATTGCTTATGCTGTGTATGCTCTCACTGAAGTCTCCCTTACATTCCTTACAGGTGTGACTGACTGTGGGATAGAAACATCATCAGTTGAGCCTCTCTCTCTCACGAAAGTCAAACTCCATCTTGGAGGACCTGCTCTATGAAGCTTTTCAGGCCACCAACAGTCCCCCAAGTGTTATTTGAGAAAGTGCCTACAGCAAGACTCTTCACAGAGCTTAT
The DNA here is from genome assembly GCF_051107435.1 of Chaetodon auriga. Classification (NCBI taxonomy): domain Eukaryota; kingdom Metazoa; phylum Chordata; class Actinopteri; order Chaetodontiformes; family Chaetodontidae; genus Chaetodon; species Chaetodon auriga. Next base: position 13,658,799 of record NC_135074.1, on the reverse strand, counting down.
TAGGCAACGCTTTGAGAGAGAATAACCCGCCTGCCTGTGGCTGTGATGGTTATTTCCTACTATGCAGACTGATTTGTGTGGCACTCACCACCACCAGCTCTGCCTGCACTCAGGAAGTGCTGAGCTAGCCCACGCTTAACAAAATTTAACACCTTAGCTTTGTGGTAGTGCACCCACTGGATATCCACTTCAGATTTTTGCTGGGTTTATATTCTGGTTTATTTCCTGCTTTCTTTCCATTCTTTATCTGTTTGTGTGTCTTCCAGTTTTTCTGCGCTTCCCTGCTTTTCCTACAATGGCAGAGATGATTTCCCAAGGCTGGAATACTTGCAAAAGTATTGCAGACCTGTTTTGAACTGATTTTTGGTTGGGGAGTAAAAATGCCGTATTATTCACTTGCTGTGATTCACTTTGGACTGAGGTTAAAAGCTTTTTATTATTCTGTGTGTGTATTTGCACAAAACGTACAAAAAAAAAAGAAAAAAAAAAAAACTCCAGTGTGAGAAAAAAAGGTTTCCAAGGATTTTATTTCAACTAACTGGGTTAAAGGGATGCGTTCTCACATTCAGTACAGTGAAACTACCCCATTAACACAATGCTAATTCCAAAAAAGATGAGACACAGAATGCGATAATTGCCTGATAATCCGTCTTGACATCCACTCAAATGAACACAGTGCAAATACAATATATGTAATGTTTCACCTCATCAGCTTCATTGATTTTTGTAAATATCTGCTTATTCTGAATTTGATGCAGCAGCATGCTTCAAAAAAGTTGGGTAAGGAGCAACTACAGACTGGGAAAGTAGTGGAACGCTCCAGAAACACCTGTTTGGAACAATCCACAGGTAAACAGGTTGATTGGTAACAGGTGATAGTATCATGATTGGGTATGAAAGGTTCAGTCGTTCACAAGTGAGGATGGAGCGACGTTCATCACTTTGTGAACACATGATTGTATAAAGGATATGACTACATGAGCCCAGGAACACATCATACAGCAATTTGTTTGCAAATGATTGTTTTTACTTAAGTTTTAGACAGAGTCTCAAGTTTTTGGAAAAATCTGATAATGTGTTGTCTTCCAATATTTTATAAAAAGTACTGTAATGTATGTGTGTGTAGCTACTTCATGTACGTCACAGACTGCTCAAGTGAAGTGCTTCATGCCACAAATAAAAAAAAACTAGTGAGCAGTCCTTTCACAGCCAACTCCCTCCTTCCATCACTATACATTATTCTCCGTATCTGGTTTCTCTATATCTCTCAGTCTCTGCTAACTCTGACTCCCATCACAATTCAACTTCTTTTCTTCCTAAGCTGGATCTTGCTTCAGCATGAAAGAGACAACTGCTTGCAGCTGATAAAAAACTGATCTGTACAAAGTAATTGCCTCCTCAGGTGATGCAGGTTTATTTGCTCCATTGATTAGGTATTTATCTGTTGACATATCAGGAAGTTTTCTTGCTCTTTCTCTCCCCTTCACTTCGGTTTATAGTAGATTTTACACAAAGGCTGACTGAGGTGCATAAAGAAACTCATTTACATACCGGCTATGACTTTCTTTGTTCTTGTAATGTTTTCCTACATTTTTCTAATCTTGGATCTTTTCTATGTTTCATGGCTGTCTAATCCTCTAGTCTCTGGCCCTTTGTCTCCATCCTCAACCTATTTCAATTTTTTCTATCTGCCGATGCCAAGGCTGTGAGCCTGCCGGGAGGCACCTCCCATACTTTATAACACTGCCTTCATTACCCAGCCCGCTGCAGCTGGCCATAAATGAAAAAAACTGAAGATGTGGGAGGAGGGAAGGGAGGGGAGCAGAAGCAGAGGAAAGGAGAGGAAGGGGTCAAAAACCACAGAACAAGTCAATTGTGAAAGAGACAGAAAGGTTAGAAATGAAGCAAGAGAGAGTGAGAGTGAGGGAGCTTGAGAGAGAGCAGGAGGTACAGTGTACACACACGGGCTGAAAAGGTAAAAAAGCGAGGATGAGCAAAGCCATAAAATCTAAGTTGGAAGTTATTGGAGAATGGCTGGATGAAAAATGCCATTGCCATAAAATAATATTAGAATTGGTCTGGCCTTATGGCGTTGATGAATACAGATGCTGCCCAGCGGGGTCTTTGGCTGGGGGGAACTGGCTAATTTGAGCAGCCATCCTACCTGTGAGGGCGCTAAAAAATATTAGAGGAAATGAAATGAATGGTTCACTGTCAGTTGTTTAGTTTATAGCCCCACATTTCCATCTCATAGTGGGTTAGGTGTCAGACAGAAGTCCCTCTCGCTAAGAATAGCTGCCAGCGGGGTAGTTAACCATGTGTGCAGGATTTATCATTAATATGCCTGAAATGAACTACAAACCCCAGCAGAAATGGACCCGCAGCACCTTTAAACAAATATAATGTATGACACGAATCAAACCTTCTTTCAACCTTGCCCACAGAAATTAGAGAGTATTTTACCCCCATCCCACTCCAACACATCGTCAATAATTGGCCCAGAGGGGCCATGAGTAGCGGGAAATGGATGACAGCTGAGTGAAAAGGGACCAGCTGAAATCTGATCAGCTATATTGACTCGAGGATATTGAAAAGAGATACGGATGTCTTAATTACTGCAGCATCATGGTGATGCCATTTTATCGCATTTGAATTGGATTTAAGGAAGGCCATCAGCAAACCATAAGTCCATTTTGATCACAGGGGAAGTGAATGAAATGAAAATTATTCTCCTTAATGCCTTTCAACAAAGATCAATGGTACAATTTCTGCCAAGACTGAGAAATGTAGACAAATTATGCTGTAAGAAAACACGAGCGGTATGTAATTTAATCTATATCATTCTAATGAAGTGGGACTGTTGTTGTTACACCAGGCCTATACCGAAAATCCATTTGTGTAATGTTACTCTTTAAGTTGTCAGTCTTTCTGCACTGCTGCCACCAACATATTATTAGCAAATACGATAAAATAATTCTTCTCTGCATCATAATATACACATTGCAACTGGTGGTAGCACAATTGATCCTGGAAAGATGTGTTACATCAACTTAGTTAAGTGTTTCTGCTCGTACACGTCTTTCTTTCAGCTCCTTTCTTTCATGACTGCCTGACTTTCTTTTACGTTGTCAGCGCCACAGGAAATCCACCATGAGCCACTTGATTTATGCTTCATTCCAGTGTAATGGTTATTTTCCCTAAGAAAAATACCAGTGTGTACTTCAAGAGCTGGTGGTAAGGTCAAGATAATTTCAAGTCTACACTACATTGTATAACCTTCAAGAGAGAGTCCATAAATAAGGGATGGAAAAACAAAGGGGAAGGGAAAAAAAACACATTTTAGATAAAGGCGGCCACACGATGGGGACAAGTGAAGTGGTCTTATCTCTTCATGGTCGGCAGGACAGCTTATAACCAAACCATACTTCACCCTATTGTATGTGTGTGTGTGTGTGTGTGTGTGTGTGTGTGTGTGTGTGTGTGTGTGTGTGTGCCTTTATGGTGGTTGTGCTGCTAAATACTTCAGTTCTGGTGATTTCATGCAGTAGAGAAAATGTGCGTGTCAAATTAAAGGAAACGTAGATTTTTTGATATGAAAAAAGTCAATAAGTGAAACAGAAATGTGTTCTTAGTCTAATGGATTCAACACATGACTATCTCTGTCTGTCTGAATATCTCCCCTTCATCTATTCTTTTATATCTCACTGTCTTTCTGTCGATGTCTGACAGTCAGCATTTTCATTGGTAGAACAGTTTTCTTATCTTGTCTCCACCCAGAAAATCATGTAAAAGCCTCACCTGACCTGACTGCATGTGAGACTTAGGCACAATGCCATAAAGAATCCGTTCTCCTCCTGCCCATTTTTAATGTCTAAAGTTATGATGTGATGGTTACAACATCTCAAGGGCTTGCACAATTTTTCCAGCATTGTCTTTTACAATTTTGCTGTTTTTCTTTCGTGTTGGTGTTCCCTATCTGCTGCTGTGCTCAACATTTCCACTGTGTTGCTGGACGTCCTTCCTTTTCTCCTTTCCTCTTTTCTCTCTTCCTTCCTTCCTCTCTTCCTTCTCTTCTCTCCTTCCACACATGCCTTCCTCGCTCTCCTTCCCACTCTCCTCCTTCACTCTCGTTTTCCACATGACACCTTTGTCTTCATCAACCATACTTTATGTTTAACAAAGCCTTCATGCAGCTCAGCTTTTAAAGGAGTTAATCATGATGTAGTACCTTAGCGTGGGGGGGGTGGGGACATACTGGATGACCCCAAACTGTCATGAAAACCCATATTGCACGTTATCAGTGACTCACCACACTCAACCACCGGGAACATGGGTTAAGGAACGTGTCGGCAGAGTGCTGCCTGTGCATGCATGCATACATACAGTCACTTAAACCCATTCTATCAAAACCTCATAATTTTCCACATTCATGTTGGGAAGCAAACATACACATGTACACATGCACACACATCACACACATAGAGACTCTACTGTAGGTCACCCATATAGTGTATCCACCAATCAACCGTGTTAACGCTGTTGTAGGGGGTGCAGTCCCTTGTAGTTGTGTTTATCATATGGACAGGAACATTTTGACATGAATCTCAAAGGTGTTTCAGAAAGAAAAAAAAAAAAAAAAAAACACTTTTGAGCACGCTCCACAAAGGAGTGGAGAAAATACAGCCACCACACGGCAGTACTTGGACTATTTCAGAATATGAAATATAGCTTTTTGTGTGTGTTGAGGTCATCACATACACTAACTGCCCTTCGTTTAACAAGAAAGAACGTAATGCATTTCAAATACTGTCTCCTCTATGTGTCTCTGGTTCCGGGCTTCTGCAACAGTGGAAACTGTGATATGCTTCTATGATCGTAGATCATTTAGGCACATATTGCAGTGTTTGCTGAAGTGTAAAGTAAGAAAATCCTTCAGAGATTTCACTGGCTGTGATTACAGTTTCCTAAGTTCTATTAAGAGAGGCTGTTAGAGCAAAATAGCCGATATCTAGATCTTGGATCAGTTGGATTCTGCTGTGTCGAAGCAATCTGACACAACTAGATGGTGCCTGAAATGTGGATAAATGAGGCTCTATTGTGACAGTGTAATTGTAACATGTCATATTAAGCATATGTCTGGGAAGTAGTGGCAGGCTGATTGTGGTCTGTGCTCATCACCTCCATCTGCTCATCCATCTGTCTTGACAAATACAGCTGATTTGCAAGCAGGCTCTGAAACTTCTCAAGTCGCACTAATTGGGAACCTTTGATAAGGCTGTGTTAAAATGACCTAATTAATACTGCTATATAATGTTTATTGTATTCACAATTCTGTACCTGCTATAGGCTAATTCATAGCTATATTAGCCATAGTAGCAGTAACTCTTTCTGAATGCTATCCTGAATATTGCTCTTTATTTTGTTTGACATACCTGAAGAGCAAATAATGGCATTTTACCTCTTCAGACATTTGTCACTGATTTAAGATTGTTTTGTCTATTTTTTGTATCTTTTTTGATTGACACCTTTTTTAATGGGGCGAAAAAGTCAATTCACAGTGGTATCCTGCCAATACATCATCAAAATAAGTTCGACAACAAGTGTAAAAAGTATAAAACAGCAAAATTACATTGCACAGACACATCGTTCAACAGAACTGCTCTGAGGTAAAACATTTGCCTTACAGGAGTCTGGACACTTATTCCACCTATGAGCAGTATAATGGGTGGGCAGTTTTTGCCAATTCCATAGTCATAAATGGGATATCCCAGTGAACTAGTATGGTCACCCATATTTCTGAATCTTAAAACTGATGATAAATAAGATGGTAGCTCATTAAGGATGGCTTCGTAAAATCTAAAAGCGTGGTTCCCTTTGAATGGTAAGTGATGACCATCCTACTCTCTCGAGGATGCACTGATGGGTTCTAAAGCTGTCACCTGTAATAAATCTACGAGAACTGTAACACACAGCATCAATTGGGCTTGAGGGTATGGGCAGCAGCATAATTACATCTGCACAGTCAAGCACACATGTGCTTAAAACTGCTTGCAGACCAGATTTTGGTAAGAGATCCAAACCCCAGCAACAAACCACTGGATTGACTTTGATGAGGGGAAAAAAAATGAAACAATCGCTGCTCTAAGAATAACAGAACCATTTAAAACAGCAATTTGAACATTTTTTCTTCCTTTTTTTTAGAGCAGCAGTGCCTCAATTTGTATGACACAAAATAGCAAAATGTTTTTTTGCTTGCTGTACAATGACCAGTCAAAACACTCCTATCTCACATGACACTCTCACCCAGAAGCTGACACAAACTGTTCACCTTAATATTCTTAATAGGCCTGAGTGTTACTGTTAACACTTTATGTCACTCAGTTTATTGAGGAAGTGGCACCAGGCTAATTATAACAGTGTCTGCACCACCGTCACAGGCTGTTTTTAAAGCAGCTCACACCCACCCTGTCAGAGGTGAATCAATGCAGTTCAATACACAGTGACATAACCTCGCCTGTAGTTACAATAACGGGTATCTAACAGGAGTGCCTGTCGATATTTACATTTCTGAAAATATGAAATGTATTTTACTACTCTCTGTCCTCTGTGATAGTCACCTGCCACGTGTGGTGGCAACCACAGCCCTGGTACTTCCCATCCTTCCTGTCCCTCTCTGAAGACGTGTGTGACTTACTGCCATATAATTGTCCCAGTTGAATGGCCCTCCAGGGAAACCAAATGACCTCTCACAATAGAGAGGCTAGGGCTCGACCAGGAGAGAGGACATAATTCTTGCATAATGAACTAAGTAATGGATCCAAAGCAACAGCACTGTGACAGCCTGACGTTTAAGGAAGGGAGCCACTGATATGAATGATACGATAAGACGCTCACGGCAAAGGACATTTGTCTGTAGGCTTCTTGATATGAGGTGTTCCACCTGCAAGACCAGTTCTTTTAGGTACCCCAGTTAGCATATGTAGCCAACAGCACTTTAGTTAAGGCTATGAACTGATGTACCATGTACACTGCATGTCAAAATGATGGTTTGTTGAGAGTGAGATACAATTCCTCAGTTTAGCGAGATAAGTGCTACATGAATTGAAGGAAAAAATGTGCATTAGTATTAAGGAAAGGTGACAAAAAAATTAACAAACAAGACATTTGTGAATTGAGCCCATTTCCAGAGATTAGCATAGCCTCCACGGAAATGAGGTTGAAAATCGACAGCGTACCTTTGAGGGTCTGACCTGTAGCAGCCGTTATGCAAATCAGACTCACCCGTAAGCTTAGCTTTATGAGGGTAGCAGGTTTTATGACAACCACATTTACGCTGCAAGAATTGGTGCCTTTAAAAGATTAAAATTCTGACCTGTAATTATGTCACACCTATCAAACAAATTAGTGTTGTTTGTTTTACCAGGACGTGAAATAAAAATGCATATTTGCATTAAAACCTGTCTGGGATATCATCTGAGCCATTACACTTGACACACAGTAAAACCTGCTACCCTTGATATGGGACTATTATTGGTGAATAATTCATCTATGAATTGACATCTATGAAAGAGCACATGAATGCATTACTAATAGAAGGTACACTGTGCAGGATGACGGCTGAGGAAGTCTCACACCAGCTACCTGTGTAGAAATGTTTCCACAGGCTGAGGGTGGTATTGTCTGAGAGAAAGCTTCCTCTCTCACAGACGTCTTCATTATTGAATATTTTACATCATAAGCATTTCACTAAACGTTGCTCTCTAGTGGATCTTGCAGCACAATAACTTCACTCCTTTCTGTGAATAGGGCTATGTGTGACATGACACAAAAATCCCAGTGCTAATGTGATACAAGGAATTTCTCACAAGAGATCAACCCTCAGAGACTTTAAAAGCGGAGAGTATTTTTTAAATATATTCCGTTCTCTTTGCTGATCAAAAGATTTGTGGGATACATTTAAGTGCTTTTCCCTGTTTGGTTTGATCCGTATTCTTTTGGACAGAGAGAAGCCATTATCTGCAGTTGTGGCTTCTTTGATGTCTCTGTATGTTCTTCCGTCAAGGTGACACCAGCTGACTTGTCAGGAAATGCACATGTCAGATTGTAAAAGATGCTTTTTGCTTGAAGGCAAAGGTTCTCCTAAAGACTCAATCAATCCCTTGAACCCACTCCTTCATACGCTCGCACACAGTGTCTCTCAGCGAGAGAAAATAATTAGGCCAGTGTGGCTGTCTGAAGCATAAAGATCCATTAGTAACAGATCTTACATACATGAGAGGCTATCTTTGCAAATGTAGCTGGGAACTGATGAGTAGGGCAAAGAAAAACTGTAGCTCTCAAAAGCAACGCACTCCTCTTTCACCTGCTGTATTTATAGTACTGTTAGCTAACACAGCAGTGTATATACAGGTTAGCATGTACCTAATAGTTTCTCTTTTATCAAAAACAAAAGTGTGGCAAATACCTGAAATACACACAATGGCCAAATGCATCATTGGCTGTGCGCATTCAACAAAGGGAAGTGTACAGGTCATTTTTTAGAAAAGGGTGGCTTTTTTTCAGGACTGACTGGTTTCTACTTTTGGAACCTGCACACCTGCAAACAATTATCAAGAAAGATTGAATCAGGGTGCATTTGTGAGGGTGCTATGCTGACATTCTGTTCACTAACAATGTATAAACTACATATTTACACTGGCAATTTCAACACGGCACACTGAAAATTAAGTGCAATAAAAGCAAAAATTGCAAATTGATGTTAAACATGATGTTTTCTTAATTTGTACTAATTTGTATTATGTCTACTGAAACTGGAAAACAGAATGACTTCCTGGTATTTGATAAAGTGTGGCATGATAGTACATAGAAATTGTACGTCACAAAATAACAGAGCAAATTAATTAAAACACTCACTCTCATGTGACAGATGAGCACTAATTAAAACAAACATAACGCCACAATACATATTTGCAGTATGGTCATGTGAACAGCGGCACTGTGACAAAGCCAGTCATTTCATATAGTGACACATTACACATGACATCCTGTCACATTGTGAAATGTGAAATGTAAACATTGTGATTCATGTTAAAGACCTCAAACTCTGCCACATTATTTAAATGCACACTTCTAATATAACAGCAGTAGCGCGAGTATGCATAATCAAGCTTTTCTGTTAGTCTCCACTCATCATTTAACCCAATACCTTGTACAATCAACCTACCCACACAATGCAAATGCATGACAGCATGCGCACACACACACACACACACACACACACACACACACACACACACACACACACACACACAGAGTGAGAGAGAGAGAGTGAGTGAGAACAGTGCAAAACAAAATGGAAAAGATATTTTTACTATAAACACACCCAGGAGAGGGCTGCTTCTGCCTTCTGAGCACTGAAAATAACTCCAAGGTCAGTGCGCTTCCATTAGGGATTTATACCATAGCAAAGTGCTAATTAATTAGGCCTAATGTGAGACAATGGTCGGATTGTTGGCTCGTTCCCCTGTAGGAGATACCGTGCAATGCACTGCTGGACTTCTGGAGGCTATTTCAGGTCAAATGAAAGCCTGTTTTTTTACCTTAATTTAGCGGGCATACTGTGCTGACTGTGCATGCTTTCTAATGCCCTCACACACACACACACAGGCAGCAAACCCACATTAGCACTGAGCATATGTCTGAGCATTTAGTCCTGTCATATTCTCAAGTGAAGAATGGAATCCCTCCGTTTTGGGAAATTTATGGAATGCCCTTATTAACGACACATTTCTTCAGCAGACACAAAATAAAATGTCTTGTACGCAAACAGAGCAAAGACGAGAATGTAGTACAGCGGGTGAAGAGAAGTATGCATGCTCATTAGACAGATGCTGTTTGACAGCTGGGCCATTAAAAGACCACAGCAATGCTTTTGTTATTTAACTATAAATCATAAGTGCTTTATATAACTGCCAGCCATTTTTAAATCGTTACAATGTTTAACATATTTGAATGTGTTTTATCTGCTTTCCACCACTTTCCATTCAGTATATAAGCTAACTGCACAGACGTCTCACTGAAGAACATCTCTGCTTTTATATGACATCGCTGCACTGTTTTTCACCGACACTACTAATGCACTGCCAAATAACAATTACATAACTCTGACTAAAATATAAGCAGAAAGATGTTCATTATGATGGATTAACTAACTAAAGTTTCAAGTCCTTGCAGGTTGATCTTCACACTGTAGTGAAAGAAATGAAGTTTAGCAAAAGTTGGGTCAGTTCAATATAATATTCTTTCTGTGGTTTCCTTTTTCAGTTTCCAACTCAATCAGCTGACTGAGGGCATTCAGTCTTTCAGTTAAACCAATCAGATTTTGCTTCAACCCCCTGTAAGCCAGTCATCTTATGGCTGTCAAACACCTCTGCTGCTCTCAGCTGCCAGATTGATGCGACCCTCCTCCAACCCATTCACCTCCAGTTGTCATCACAGCCAGCATGCATGAGGTCTTTCCACTGGGCTCGTCAGAAGTCCAGCTTAAATTACTTTTTAAACTTACACTGTCTCTCCTGTCTGAAATGGGAATAAATTGGCATAAACAGGCTGCCACATTCAAAACGTTAAACCACTGTGTTTTGCTTTGGAAGATGGATGGCTGCATGAGAAGACAAGTACAGACTGCATTTTATTTCAGGATACTGAAACAAAATGAATATCAGACAGGGTTTGGGGTATAGCTGCTCCACTGAAACTGTCTGTCCAGGAACAATGATAGGGACAGACAGGACTAGAGCACAATAATGCACAACAAGCATACACATAATACACAGACATAAACAGGCATGCATGTATGTGTACACGGGTACACACACAAATGAGTCATTGAACAAATGGATCTGCTCGTGGATCCTCATCTGCACACAGACAAACTTCCAACCCTGATTTTAACAAATTACATTTATAACTATATCAAATTTACCACCCAGCTTATTTTTTCTGTGAACATAATGAGGAAATGTCACATAAATAACGAAAATCAACTAAATGTTGATACTGAGCAGATCGACAAAACGTCATGTGACGATGTTTTTCATTTGTTTTCTGCACAAAACTTTCAACGTTATATCCACTGGTAGCATCTTGAGCCTTATCAAACTTGTTTATAGTTATGTTTTTGGTCTGGTAGCACTTGGTAGAAGTCTGCAGTGACTTGAGGTGAGAGACACAAAAATGTTCACTCTATTAAAATTTAGATGAAACCACAATCTTCACTAACATTAACCGAAGTGCTTCTTTTGCCTAAACCTAATTACAGACAGGACTCAGGATCCTGTGCTTTGTTTTAAAAAAAGACTAAAATGATGCTAGTGAACACAATCCAGGCAGTGATTCATGGTCAAAACATAATGGAGAAAACATTTTAGTAGTACGTAACATAATTTCTTGGAGAAGGGGCTAATACTGTTTAAATGCATAGAATAATACACAATATTCAGATAGAATAACCCCATGCAGTACAGGCAATCAGAGGCTAATACAGGTGGTATGTTTTCCCTTTTCTTTCAAGAAAGTCTACTTCACCTTTAAAACTAGTGCAGAAAACAATAAACCAAAGCAGCCTTAATATAGGTTATTTATATAATACATTATTTAGGATTTGTTCTCTGGTATATGGTTCACAGGACCACGCTGACACCAGAGAATGGCACAAACTGTGAGCTAAATAATTTGCTTTCTCATGAAGCAGCCCATGAAGCTGGATATAGTAGGGGAACAAAACCTCCCTCCTTTGCTTTCATCCACAGGACTTTAAATATCAGAAAGAGTAACTTAATCAAAAATATGTATTCATGAGGAACAGGACAATAGTTCCCTCACCCTTTTCATACCTCTTTACTGTCCCTTATCTGTGGAGCATCTTTTGCCTGTTCAGTATTAAAAATAGGATGCACCATGGCACAAAATTAGATTTCATACAAAGAGAGATGTATTATTTTGCAGTGACAATAGTCCTCCTGTTGCTGCTTAGCGTGCACACTGTCAAACACATACACTTAAACACACTCTTACTTGTACGCACAGATTGCAGAAATTAATTTTCCTCCGAAACACAGATGGACACACTGTCCGTCTTGCTCACAAACACAGACCTACAAACATGCACAAACACACACAATCATGCACACATTCAGTGTCTTATTAAGTTAAAGCCGTTCATCTGAAGGTGACTGTGTGAATATTATGTGACCGGTAATGAAAGCCACCTTAGTGTTACATCATATTAGTTCTGAAGCGGATCTGACAATGATATGATGATAATCTGATAGCAGTGGAGGTGATAATAATCATATTCTCCTCCTTACAAAGATCAAATGAGACCTCAGAGTGGCTCGGCTGGCAGCTTATGGTGCAGGTGTATTTATACTTCATATTGTGAGTCAAATTACTTCATTTACATTTTTGACTGGAGGTGAGATAGTGGTAATGAGGATCTTTTAAATTCACAGAGAGAGCAAAGAACATGACTGTTAGGTCTGTCTGTTAGTGTGCATATTCTGCCAGTTAATACTGAATATAAGCAGCAGAGCTCTGCCTTGGATGTTGCTACATTCAACTTTTCTTAATCAATTGCTATTGAGGGTCACATCAAGGTCATGTACAACCATTACATGAGTTTCTTTCTAGATGTCATGAAAAAGGAGACATGAGCAGTGTGGAAAGTAGTTGCTGAAAAGTAGTAATGAGTTACATTTACGAGTTACCTTATTTAAAAAGTAACTAAAATACTGATTACTTCCACCAAAAAGTAATGAATTGTAGTGTTACTTTTTTTGTTCTTTTTAAATGTCTATTTTGAAATGCTGACATTGGTAATAGGGCTGTGCAATATGACCAACCTCTGAATGCAGGTCATTTCATAGTCAGATAACAATAGGCTACATATCACAATATAGCACATTTTCTATAAATTGAGAAATTGCCTGTGAGAACAGGTTGGCTGGTCTGCTGGATAATTTTCAAAGTACAGTTTTCTGGTCCCTGTCAAATGTTTCATAGACAAACCACATCCAATGTGACAGAAATAACCCCTCGTTTAGGCACCAGCTCCTCGTTTTGGTTGGACTCCTTCTCCTGTTCGGGATTACCCTACTCTGTGTCACATTCACTGCATGATTGTGTCTTTCCTGCTTGCACCTTTGCTGAGGACACAAAGCATTGTCCAAATGATGAAACATTTCCCATCATACATGGCTCATGCTGGGCTGAGTAGTTTGTTAAGTTTGCTGTTTTATGCTCCAAAATGCAGATGTTGTTAGTGTTTGTAAGGTGTCTGTCCAGAACATAGTGGTTTATGTTGGTATTTGTCTCCTTTGCGGTGGTTTATAGTTTTAACCATTCATAAAGTGACTGTTGCATTTCTTGACACCAGCTGAACGTGAGTGAATTGGATTTACGACCAGTGACATTCAGTATTCAGTTCACTGAGCTTCACTTTACAGCTCTTTACAGGCATATTTGCATTTTCCAGGCATGCTACTGAATGGTAAAGATGATGTAATGAACAAAATAACAGAAGGACACTCTATTCTACTACAAAGCATGGACATGCAGCATTAAAGGGGACATAAGAAAAGGGGACATAGTTTGGCCTGAGCTGTGTATTTGTGGTGTTGTATATACACAACATGCAACTCTGTAGCTCCTGGTCAAAATACAACAATTTCCTATTGAAGGAAGCCTGAGGCTGCTTGCATATTATCAACACCACAACATTCAACGTATTGTAGCATGAAGAGAATCTTTTCTGATGGATTGACGCTACAATGCTAGTGTATACCAAATGTAACACTCAAACCTATGAGCCGTGAACCTGAAAAGTTCAGGAGAAACGGTTTGGTGCGTCCTTTTGATGGCGTTTATAGTGAAGTCACAGTTTTGTATGTCTGAGTACAGGGGGAGCTAATATTTTTTGTCCTTGTGCTTGATTGCTCAGAGCTTGCACCTTGACTTGAATAAGTTAGCTTTTTGCCATACGCAGTGCCACGGTCGATACTTCTTTTACTTTCAGGTTCAAGTACATTGTTGCAGCAGGATACATGCGCTACATATGCAGTCTGTTCGGCATTTTGCCATCAATGATACTTCCTCTAGTAATTACTTTCTCCTTGGATTGAATGCAGTGCTTGATTCTTGAAATGTGAAGACCCTTTAAATGGTTTTACCTCTCTATCGTCAAACTGTCAGTGCATCCGAGTGAGGTTTGCACTTTAACGGTGAAAAATAGGACTTTAATATATTAGACATAATTGACACAAGCCCCGACACACTCCTTCCTTTTAAATCAGACCCATCTTGCAACTGATCTGCAGGTGTGCCACTGCTGTGCTACTCGTATCAAAAGAGACTTTATTTCAGTTATTATGTCTTGTTTTTCTGCACATAGAACTCAACTTGAAATCAACATCCATAATAATCATAGATTATTTATGCACTCTCTACACAGGTTGTGTAATGGCTGGTATGCTCTTTGTTCTCCTTTAAATGATTATAAGCCTCAGCAACATACTCAGCACACCATCACTGCACTACATGCAGTTTGATACGTGGTTTAATTCAAAGTGCCTTGCTGCTGCTGTCTATGAGTGCTTACATTTTTGGCAGATGGACCCAGTGGGACCTAGACCCTTGACCCTGACAGCACCATACTGAACTTGTGGAGCTCCTGTTCAACAGCACCATATATCACTTAAGTGGTACATTTTTAGTTTGCCTTTGGTAGTGATTGCCCCAGATCGCTGCTGACAGCTCACAATGTGGATGTTCAGTCTAAGTATTCAACTGAACACTGGGTACTGGAAATTGATTTTGAAGGAGAAAAAAAAAAAGCAGAAATGTAAGTCTAAGGCCGGGATTTGTGTATACCAGAATGTGCAGGACTCATTTAGCTCCCAGAGCCGTACCCACCACTGAAGACAGCAAGGTCATGTCCATGGTATTCTCTCAACAAGTTTCTCATTTTTCATACACAAGTGCACTTCATTTATTCACTCATTCATTAATGGTATTTCTAAATGTGTGTCTAGACTGCAAACGTCACATCAGCGTGAAGACAGCCTTCACCTGACACTCAAGCAACTGTCAATACCGGTTCCACTCTGTGGCATCAACTAGCAAAGTTTCTGTGCAGTATGCAGTTTCCCATTGAAATGTCTGATCTATTGTTCCATCAACACTGATGCATATGATTGGTTTAGCAAGAGAGAGAGCATCCCAGTGGCTGCGCTCAGCAGACAGGTGATGGCCATCGGAGCAGAGGGAAAGCAGTGAAGTTGTCTTGTGGCAGTAAATGTACAGTGTAGGTTACAGCTTCCCCTGAATAAACACTTCAGCTCCTCAATACCCAAGAAGCTCCTGTGCTTTGCCTCCCAGTTCAGAAGTGAAAAGTCCGTGGGATTACAAACTGGCCAAGATTGCAAAATATTGGTAATATATTTATTCAGTAGCTTTTCATTGAGCATCAACCTCACGTTTATATATGCACTGCCAAAAAAAAATCAGATTTCAAGTGTAACACTTCAGGTTGCGCATACACCTGTAAGAGGCGTGTGAGAGAAAAATGCATCTTACACGTTCAAGGTCTAGACACAGGTGAAGCTTCTGAATACTGAAGCCTCATCTATGGGCATACATTTCATTCAGCATTTACAGGCTGGAATGCATCTTGGACTTATGACCAGAGGAAAAGCAAACAAAGCCACAAAACCCACCAAATTCACCTCACCCTACTCTCACCATATTTCTACTCCCACCAACATCTGTTGCACTGTAAGCCTCCTTAAGGGCCTGGAACTCTTACATTGTTCTCGTCTTCTGACAATTTTTTTGTGTTCTTGTACAAAACTTGGAACATTAATATTCCAGCAACACATATTTGCTACAGTTTGTCATGATATAGTGAAGTAATGGCATCCGGAGCAGATAATGTAGACACACACTCCCCGTGTGTGT
The DNA here is from genome assembly GCF_051107435.1 of Chaetodon auriga. Lineage (NCBI taxonomy): Eukaryota > Metazoa > Chordata > Actinopteri > Chaetodontiformes > Chaetodontidae > Chaetodon > Chaetodon auriga. The sequence goes on along the minus strand of NC_135074.1, from coordinate 13,642,785 downwards.
GCTATAATCCAAGCTTCCCTGGTCTTTGGTCCAGCTGCACATGAGTGCATGTGAGTCCCTCCCTGTGAAACAGTTGACCCTAAAGAGACTAAGAGAGTGACCTCCCGCATAGCATTGTAAAAGCGAGACAGCACAGCGCAGTTTGAAGCGTTCAGCTGAAGGCAACCTTCCAGAATTTCCTCTAAGGCCTCCAACAAAGAGAGAGACAAGATCAGAATCGACATGGGTCTGGGTTTTCCAAGATGAAGAGCGCTACGGGGCTCCAACTTGACTCGGAGCTGGCTTTTCTCCTCTTCAGTGTGTCAGTAACTTGATGGGTACAAAATGTTACATGTCTGTTTTCATTAGTGACCGGCTAGAGTAGGCATGAAAACTAACTAGGCGTTACCCATATTATGATTATCATGATACGATGATTGTTTGTTCTGTAAATATTGCAGTGCTTAGTGTAACATCTCATTGCCGTTTTTTTGCCTTTGTGTACACCAACAAAAGAATGGGAAATAACAAGAGGCTACGACAAAAGGTGTGTGTTTTTCTATTTTATGTCCCCATGTTCTAACTAAACGATAGCATCGACATTGACCACTAAAGTGCAACTTTATTCTGTTGTTTAGCTCAATTATTATTATTATTACTATTATTATCGATTATCAAAAATGAACAGTTTTTAAGGTTTTTTTTTGCTTATTTTGAGCTTTTTTGAATTAACTAAAAGCATTTGCCAAGATAAAATAAAATCTGAAAGCAACCTTCATGCAGCATTTTAAAAACTTTTCATACCGATGCAGTGAGAGGACTGAGTGGGCTTCTCTGAAGTGTCTTGAAAGAAGGACAGGATGAATTTATTGTCTTTTATAACCTTCTGTAGCTTGAGTTTAGGGACAATTAATTACTCACCCATGCTCACAATAATGTATCCTCTCAGGCTGAGGTCATTTTTTCAAACTTTTCAAACATTTTTTCTTTTCTTTTCTGTGCCCTTCCACTCTTTTCTCTTTTATGTCTGTTTCATTTTTGGACAGCTCCTTCAATTTGCTTTATTTGCTTTGGTTATGTCTCCAAAATTCAAACACATCCTGCTGAACTAACACATAGGCAAGAGTGTCCAATTACCCTGACCTGCATGTATGTGGACTGTCAGTGGGAGGAAATCCACATAACCATGGCAAGAACATGAGAGCTCCAGCTGGGTTAATATCCTTCCTTCTTGCTGTGAGGTGGCAATGCAAACCACTGAGCCAATGTGCCATCTTTATTTATTCGACAGCATTATGAAATTATTACAGTTGACTAAAGCCTCTCCTTCTGCCGCTGCCAACAAGAACATCAGACTGCAAGGACAAAGATGAAACAGTGTGGACAGATGAATGCTCTGCATGCAAGCTAAAGCGTTTACAGTATGAGTTTTTGTGTCCAAGTGTACCTGATGTTCTACCTGATGTTCCTGCGTGTATTCCTGTGTGCATGCAACTCATACAACTGTATGTCAACTCATGTTGGGAGGAACAGCAGATATGGTATGCTCTTAGTCTAACGCCTTGGCATGCAGAACATCTAATATGATGTCAAATCAGTCCTTCATGATGAGCAAGATATTGCTTCCTGGATGATTTCTGAAATGTATTTATAACAGCGTAATTTTACATGACTGAGAGATCAGAATAGTTCTAAAAGAAGCAATTAAAAGGAAAAAGAAGTGTGTGCAAATTAAATTTAAAAACAGCAGCTCTTTCATTGTGTGTCTGCACTGGATTTCCAGGTTAAGGGGGCTTGAGCTGATGGGATGTTGGACAGAAATGCAAACATGATCTCCTTCTTCCAAGCCCAATTGTAGTGCGTTTTTCAAATCTCACAGTGGGAAGTTGAATGTCTGAAGCTTTATAAGTCAGTGGTTTAGCAGACAAGGGTTATTTTCCCCACTTGCTGGAAGCATGACATCAAATACCCTGTGTCAGTATGCCTCTGATGTAGACCAACACATCAGATCATTGCTGCCATTGTATTATGACCTGAAATCAGAGTAATTTACATGCATATTATGTAGTAATACAACTATAGACATTTTGCACTTCCTAACTCTATGCCGCTAAAGAAATGTTATTAATAATAATTACCAGAGTGTAACCCTGTGACCACCAACTGTATTTACTGTAGATTGTATCCATATATACTGTGCATGCATACATAAGGGCGCGCGCACACACACACACACACACACACACACCCACCCACCCACCCACACACACACACACACACACACACACACACACACACACATTGAGACAAGCATGTCAAGTCAGATTTGGTGTCAGATGGATCTGTTTAACCAGTCTATCAACTAACATCATACAACAGTGATTCAATTAATGCCCAGTTCAGGAGGGGTTACTATATTTTTGAAACATCCACTGATAGAAACAACATTCCTTGAAAATATAACGTTCTGCTGCACAGATTGCAGTTTTCTGACATTTCCAATGAACAACAGTGGATGGTATGTATTAAAGATGGCCACTGCGATTGAACAGACAAAAAAAAGTCAGTCTGGTCACATTGCCACGCTGTCATATACAGACACTTTGTCACGCCCCTCAGCGTTTCATACAGAGATTCTCCGAGCTTTCATCTAACGCCACTGTAAACCCATCTGCGTCAGTATCCGGGATTTAGAACGCGTTGGAAAAATCCAAGGACCCTTAAGGCAAGCAAGCAACTGCATACGAAAATAAACGACAAAGGGACCGTAAGGGGAGATGTAGATAGATACTGTATGGTTTCCTCTTTTGAACTGTATTTCACTGTAGTCTACATAGCATGTCTGTACTCTACGTCTCTTATATATATCAACAACATTGCCAATGTCACACAATAAACCTCCTGCCTTCCAATTTAACTTTGTAAATCTTTCTCAAGGCAGATACTTTATTTCTCAAATACATGGAACCATTAGATCTTTCAAACTTGTAGAGATTTCTTTTGTATTTTTTATTTTAGATTATATTTTGTATATTTTATATTTCATGCTTATTACTGTTTGCACCAGGGATTTGAGGAAAACAATATTTCAATTCGCTACATGTCCTGTACACATAGCAGCATTGACAATAAAACTTGACTTGACTTGACTAATAATGGCTGCATTTAGTTGTTGCTGTTCCAGTGATGGCGCCCTGGTATTACACATACTAACACATTGACACACCTAAATGGACCAGAGTCTTCTATAATATGATTAGTTACACCTGTTCTTTTGGTGCAATGACAAAGCTCAAAGTTGACTGTGAGAGAGCAGGGCTTTAACAAACTGCACCCTCAGTCACATCTTTCATTTTTTTGTAAATTCAGCAACACAAATGCTGTTTAATTCTGCAAACTCGTAAGGGCTCTTTCAGAAGCATTAACTAAAAGAGACTATTTGATCTGCTGAGAAAGAGGAAAGTAGAACGAACAATACTGAGCTGACACACGCGCAATGCCCACAGTTAAATAAAAATTCCTTTTGCCTGTGTGAGAAAACCAACAGTACATACTGGATTTCCCCAGGCCACGCAGAGTTTCCAGATTACCATGAATTTGACATCATCCGATACATTTCTAATGTACTTGTTCTTACTATGTGCTGCAGACCAAATCAAATCATGGTGTGAAGGTCAACTGTGAAGTAAGAATAAAAAATGAACAACCATATGAACTATATATCAAAACACACCTCTTCAATAACAGTCCAGCATGGGAATAATGACCATCCCTTCACAGACACAGCCAGAATAAGAAAATTGGACAGGGGATGAAACTAACAAAATCAAGAGGAGAAAAAAAATCCTACAGAGACGAGGCTGAGCGACGAAGAAAACACAACCAGACCAAGGAAATCACAAAGAAGCATGCACAAACAGAAATATATATTGAAAGAGCGGCAGAGAGTAATAACAAGTATCACGCAGAGCGGAAGATAAACAGGGAAAGTTGGGGAGGGAGGAACACATGGAATGAGGTGATGAGCAAAGAGAAGAAAGTTTGGTGAGTTTTTGCCACACTGTGTGACTCAGACAGTCGTGTGGTGGCCCGATGATTCACCCACTGGCTACAGCCTCAATCCCACTGAAAGGTCAAAGCTTCTTTTAAACTACCTGTTAACGCCGCTCCCCGTCTATGCCACAGTTACTGGCTTTCTATGTCAAAGTGTGCGTTTGTGTGCAGCTCGTACTGAATGTGTGTTTACGTGTGTGTATGTGTGTGTGAGTGCACATTGTGTTTCCACTGAGCGCCAGCAGCAGCGGTGCCCATTCCTCCTGCTCCAGCCAGGACTGGTGTCACCCTGAAGCACAGAGCCTGTGTTGTGACAGAAGACTCTGGCCAACATGGACGGACAGAATTCCACCTAGACTGCTGTGGGTGTGCAAGTGTGTGTGTGTGTGTGTGTGTGTGTGTGTGTGTGTGTGTGTGTGTGTGTGTGTGTGTGTGTGTGTGTGCGCTCGCCGCTGTCAAAAACAACCATTCCAGAGCACTTGTATTTCTGCACTGGGATTTTCTTCTAAAGATTACACATTCTTCTATTGACTCCCATAGCCAGTGACAGTTAGGGTGATAACTGCCACAGCTGTGAAAGGGCTTGTCTACGTCTGGAGATTCATGGTATTAAACTCCATTGACTTCTACAGTCATTACTGACAACGCCACAAGAGGTTAGAGGCAGTTCCTTCAAAAGAGTCAGTCTGACTGGAGAACCAGCAGAACAGGAAGTTCATTTCTGATCATCGTTTCTAGCGCACTGAACACATGGCAGTTGTCTCCGTTTTGTAAGAGGGGGTACGGTGATAAGCTGGTTTTTCTGACTTGGGCCTTGAATTTTTCACAGAAGCAAAACAAAAAACAACTAAAAAAAGGAAAAAAAAAAATCTTGCTAAACCATCAGCATCATGAATATCATCATCGTCACTCCCACTGCCACAACATTGCCATCAGAAACAATATGATCATCATCATCATCATCATCTATTCCACTTTTCCACTTACCTGGCTGTGTCCAGAGGAGAGGAATGAATCCACGGAGAGGACTTGATTTTAACTAACCTGAGCTACCAATTGTTGTCATGAATACAGTTTTTTGGAGGTTTTTCTGTATCTGATCAACACTAAAGTACCATTGGTTGGGTTTCTGAACCAAGTCCATCCCATCAGTAGAGGCTACTCAAAGTTAAACCCCGCCTGCTCACTGTCCCACTGCCTCAGCGGTTAGAGTGCCAGGTCATTGGTCAGCTGGTTGATACAGGTGACCTCTGTGTGATGGAGGTCTGACAGGGTAAGAAACCAGGTGGTAGGCGGATGAGGTGTTTCTGAATGGAAAGCATCAGTTAAGCCGGTCGTAGTGGCTGTAGATAAATGGGAAAGTTTCTGTATGTGCTTTCTGTGAAATTGGAAAAACGGAAGATTGACAGCAGTAAAGAATAGCTTCACCTGTATTTGCTCACTAACTATAAAGATTTTATAACTTATTGACTGAAGGGCCTGAAATTAAATTCATATGGAAAACAAGCTGGCTGACATAAATTATTCTGTACAAACTGATTTATTCAAATATCCCTACAATAAATAATACATGCTAAATTATTAACCTGATTCAAGGTTGAGAAACAGAAATTGTAAAGAGGGAAGAATGAGAAAAGGAGGGAGGAAAGGTGCCTCTGTGTGAGCTGCGGAGCAAAACACAAAAAAAGGAAGAAATGGTGCAGGCAGAGAGGACAATATATGAAAAGAGGAAGGCAGATGTAGGGTATCAGCTATAGAAACATATAAGTGACTTCTGCTGTATGTGCCTTTTGTTCAAAGCAGAATATTGAAGATACTGTCTGCCATCATTCACTCTCTCCCCTCTTCTGCTCCTCTTGCTCTCAAACACTGCACATTGAGTGTGTGTGTGTGTGTGTGTGTGTGTGTGTGTGTGTGTGTGTGTGTGTGCGTGTGTGCTTTTGGACATGTTTGAGTATATGTGCATACTTAAAAGTTTCTCTGTATTACTTTATGCCTCAGTGTGCAAGTGTGTGTATGTAAATGCAAAAGATACGTGCGTGCTACATATAAATGAGTTAAGGGCAGGTGTTTGTGCTTGTATGTGTGCGTGCATGCTTTCTTGCATGCCTGCTTGAAGCCATGTGACTGTATGAAAGCAAAGTTAAAGCTGCATGCGGGGCAGATGACCGAAAGCCAGACACTGCTGGGCTTGGTTGAGTCTCACAGCTGAGAGTGAGAGACCCCAGCTGACTCACTTCATATAAACACACATCCATGCACTGCTGTGTACGGCTCAGAGAGGAGGGCAGGAAGGAAGGAAAACGTGGAGGATGAGAGGACAACATGAAAGAAGGAGGAGTGAGGGAAGGAGAAGGGGGAAGTAAAGAGTGTATAGAAGGTGCAGCACTTGGTCATCGCAGTTAAAAAAAAAACTGAGACATGAGAAAAGACAGAAAGTGTGTGATTGAATGAGAGAGAGAGCTGAAGCCTCTGTTTGTACCCTGTGTGAGTAACATGTTCTGCCCTCTAGTCCAATAACTGGTCTGTTGGATGCATTCAAATTGAAAACCATATGAGTGCATCTACCTTATTATGTGCGTCTCTCCCCCTTTCTCTCTTTTCTCTCCATAATTTCCACTCTGTCTTCATTTTCCTTTTTTCCGTCTGTCTTGGTCTTCTTTTTTCTCATCATCTTTTTTGAGTGGAAACTACAACTACCTCAGCACTACAATCTGTTCAGCCATTCTTTTCTATTTCAGCTTTCTCCTCTAGTCGCTGTTCAGGTATTCTTGGAAAGGTTGAGTCCTCTTTAGGTTGTATTAAACAAGATGAAAAGTGGCATTGGCTTTTTTTACCCCTGCACATTGCTGGTTGAACTACACATATCCTTCTGTTTCTCTTGTACTATCTCTTTAGAAAGAAATGGATATATCATGTCGTCTCACGTTGGTTTCTGACAGGGCATTTTGGGTGCCTGGAGTTTGTGTTTACAACTAGCTACCACCTTGTCGGCTCTTTAGAGCCAGAAAAGAACAATTTTGGGAGCAAAGTGGAGCCTGGGCAGAGCAGATTTTGGTCAAAACAGCAGCAAACACTATGTACTAAGTCCAAATCATTTAAGCCATCAGAACTGCCACCTAGACACACACTCAAAGTAAAGTGAGCTATTACAGCTCCAGTCCCTTGAAGAGAATTAACTGTATTGCACTGTATAACAGATGAGTGACAAATCAAAGGAAAATCTGAATACAAAAACACAACAGACTCAGATTTCTCAATCATAACCTGACTGATAGTAGAGTGCCAACGCCGATATCCATCCAGCCTGCCTGCCCGATATGTGCTGACTTAGAATAGACTTATTAATCTGTCTGGCTCTGGCCCGAGGTTTGTAGAATCTACATGACAAGCAGAGCAGCTGTTCAGGTGGCTCAACACCTTACAAAGACACCATGTCGTCTTGTCTTTTGTCACCCATCTGTTGATTAATATACATACAGAACATTGAGTTTTTTCTGACGATATTTCCTGTTGTCCTGCTGTTCAGACTACATCTCCAGGGACACTCAGCTGTGGAGGTTTCCGCTTGTTTCCTCCCTGCTTTTCCCTCTACCTAACTCCCTGCTTACAGCGCCTCTTTCCTCTCTCTCCCATCCATCTTTCCCTCCACTTCCATCTACCTCTCTCCATCTTTCTCTCTTTTTTTCCCTGGTAGCCTGGGCTAATTGTTACATCGTTCTGCCACTAAAGTCATCCTGTGTAGGAAGCGTGGCTGACCGCCGCTGGGTCTAAGGCGGCATGGGGGATGGGGAATTGAACAAGCATTGGCCGTCAGAGCTGGTTAGCTTCACAGACCTGTCACAACTACACACACAATACAACCTGTTTACTACCCAGGCCCCCTGCAATTACCAGCTCCCCAGCAGGGGCCAAGCTAGCGCCTGGGGAGAACTAACACTAACAGCAGAGAGGGAGGAGGAAGAAGGAGGGAGGGAGAGCCCCATTAAGAGTCTGAGTCAGGGTGGTGTGTAAGTGACAAATCCTAGAGGGACAAGCATGGCGCGATGTGTGTGTGTGTGTGCTTGTGTGTGTCTATGTACGTATGCTTGCCACTGCACAGTTTGATGTAGGAGATTTGATGTTAAAGGTGGGGTGGCAGACGATGGTGTTGTACTGCACACAAAGCAGAGCAGAAGAAGAGATGAATTCAGCAAATGAACGGCAGGTAATGGATGTTTACTGTTATAGGGCCCTTGGAAAATCAGCCTTTTTCTATTAGTCTATAAACCCACCATTAAAATGATTGAATCAATGAAGGCAGGAACTATCTATGCAATAAACTGATGTAAAAGGATGGGCAAGGATTTTAGTGCTGGGAATGAAAACGAAACTGTATAAACGTATTGATGTGTTGGGTAAATACCTAGTTGCATGTGCATCAACCTGTCTCCATGACCTGGCCCCTGACTCACAGGGACAGTGGGGCAGTGAAACAAGCAGCAGCACGGGGCCCCTACAACGCAACACTGCTTCTCACAATTGTCTGTCTGTATTGCAAACAATAACAAAGGACCCTTTATAGAGCCCCAGACCACAGGGACAGTTCAAAAGATCTGTGACAAGGTCTGAAATGGAGGGGAGATCTCTTAATTATCAGTCGATTAGTAATTTGCATACTAATCGTGGCGGGCAACGTCAAATAAGGGGACGTGACAGGGCTAAACCTGACTTAGTGGTTTGGTTTTTCCACCTTTTCTTTTCAAGGGTAGTGTGTAACTTGAGAAACAGTGGGTTAGGGAGCCCGTACCGCCTGGACTAACTGTTATAAAATTCTCGATATGTCCCACAGACTTCACTTTTTCCAAGGAGTATCTGACGAAGCAGTGTTTTTCCTAATCACCCTTGTTGGTGGAGTGCACACACCTGCATTAGCCATACAGTAAACCAGTGGTACACTACAGGTAAAAGAGCATTGAAATTGGGATGTTTATATATATTGCACTCTCTTATCTACACTATTTCCAAATACTGCGCTTCTATTTGATCTATCCTCTTCCCCTCTAATCCTCCAACCATACTTTTCATCCTTTCCACCATAAGTCATCAGATACTCCTGGAAGCCATTCCCACCTGAAATCTCATCATCCATCCAATCTGTCTTTCATCTTTCCTCCTCCAATCTTTCCATCTCTCCTCATCTGGGTCTTCTCTAACAGTGGGAATAGCTGCAGTGATAGTCAGCTGTGGTCTAGAAGTGGACCTCTTTCTCCCTGCCCACTTACACTGCACATCTACGCGGATGGACTTGATGGCAGCCACCCCCACCCCGTTGTCGGCCTTGCAGTAGTAGCGACCCCCCTGCACCCTCTGGATGCCCTCGATGCGCAGCGTCTCGTTGTAGATGGATGTTTCCTGGAACTTGTCTGATGCACTGCCTGCCGTCTTCGTCCACCGCACCTGGAGAGAGCGGGGGAGGGGAGAAAATGTTGAATTGACAAAGATGCTGTCTGTGAAAGCGAGGTGTGCTGAAGGACGGAATCAGTCAAAGTGTAACAGAGAAAAGTTAAGACAGCAGCACAGAGAAAGACTAGGAAAGATAGACTTTGACATTTGATTTAAAAAAAAAAAACTTCAAAGATATGCAAAAATGCTGAAAAGCATCCGCTCTTAGGTGTCTCTGCATAAACACATCTTCAGGTTCACTGTCCGCTCTGGTGGAAAGTTTTAAGATAGTTTCTCTATAGCAAAGAAAACCACATCCAGCATCCAGTACACTTCTACCTTACTGCAGCAGGGTGAGAGATTAAACCTGACTGTCGACAGTATCAGTCATTTTAGTAACATAGTGACAATTGTAACCCAAACCACAATGTTTCCTGAACATTTATCAGTTCGTTATTGTAAGACAAACTGTGATCTTTCCCTAAAACAAATGACAAATGAGGGTTTTGTCATTTCATTGAGATGACTTGTTAGTTTCACCACTTCTCTGACCTTGATATGTGTTGGTTTACGTGCCTCCAGACGGCCTTTGATACCAGTTTGTTATTAATGAGAAAATGCGGTGAGAATGTGGGGCCTCTGGCAAAACTGTCAATTAGTATCATTTAATGGACATATTGTTCCAGAATATAACTTAAATGATAAAGAATATAAAGAGAGAGTGCATAAGTGAGATAGACTGGAAGAGTCTTCATTTCACTGCGCAGGTCATTAAATTGTCTGAATAACTGGTCAAAATCATAAATGCAGTTATGCCTTTTTTTTCTTGCTGATAAAATCTCTGTCTGCTCCACAGAGTGCAAGTTAATGACACTAAGCGGCGTACTCGTGGGGTCCATGATGCTAAACTCAGACCACTAAGAGTTTTGACAAACTCTATATGGCTTTTTCACGCTTCAATTATCCCATCAAGCTGTGGGAATGCTGCATGGCTGACAGCTACATGATACTTTCACTAATCAAATGCACAAATACGCACACACACACACACACACACACACACACTTCAGAGATACATGAAAGCCTGTAAACTCATCAACACTGAAATGTTTTTCTCGCACTCGTGTGTGCGCGTGTGCAACTCTGTGTGTACAGTCCATTAATCCCTATTAACCCTTCTGTCTGTTATCAACATCGACGAGACTATCAACCATGTCCTGTTGAGGAGGTCAGGGAGGATAATGGGCAAAACTCCCTGATACGGTGCGCGTGTGTGTATGCACACATGCAAATGTTTGTGTGTAGAAGTGTGTGTTTCCTGCTTTCACGCCTGGATATGTACACAGTATCGGCGTACATATTCACTCCTGTGTGCATGTGAGTGTGTCTGTGAGTGTGTGTGTTGGTTAGAAAGCAGGTTATATGGATTAGCAGATTATCAGGGTCTGTGTAAACGCTCCCTGTCTGTTTATTCAGCTCTGTTTGTGGGAGGGATTTGCAGGAGGCAGACTGCCATTGATCAAACCAGCCAAAGTGAGCAATGAACCGAACCCCGTCTCTCTGTGGTTTAGTGAGTCCAGCTTGCATGCATGTGTGTGTTTTTATTTGTGTACGCTGGTGTGTGAGAGACAGAAAAGGGAAGTGAGCGTGAAGTGTGCATCTCCTGCTTTTATCCTTTGCATTCAAGGATTAAAAGATGAGAGAAAATCTTACAAATAATAAACAGCTAGTCTGTTTTAGCTTTGGAGAGGAAGCATTTTATAGCTGCTCATGGGTTCAGGGACATTTAGGCTAGGCTCAAGTTCAGAAGAATGTTAATGGTAAGATTATGTGGTGTGGGGGCTTTGGAACAGGCGAGGTATTTTGGTTAAAAGCAGGTATTATGTGGTAACTGACATTTTCTGACCATGAAATCAAGATGATTTATTGCATTCAAAAGATTACAGAAAGTCAATGGGATGGAAGTTGCATATGAGCTTATAATACAGAGTATTGTTATATAAGAAGATCCTGAGGTAAAAGGCAGGAGGAAAGTATGCAAGGAAACAGAGAGACAAAGTGTGTGAAGAAATAAAAACAGCGTGAGTTGGTGATGAATATAGTAGGTAAGGAAGAGGGTATGTGTGTGAGAGAAAAAAAAAGACTGCACGTATAAGTGAGAAATAGTTTTTTCAGCAAGTGAGAGCGAGAATGAGAGGCACTGATATACAAGGTATCGCTGGCAGCTGTGTGATGGGGAGAGAAAAAGTGCATCACACTGGGAGTCGCTACACCAGGGAGGCAGATGAAGCGAAATAGAGAGAGGTGATATTGCGAATGAAGGGGATATTGTGTGCGATGCAGATCTCAGCCAGGCGGCAGAGGAGCCTATATCTGCCTGTGACACCAGCAGCTTAAAACCATCACCTGCGCTCTCTTTCTCTGACCTCTTTCGCTCTCCCTCTGCACCTCTTTCTTCTCCCTTCCTTCAATAGACGCGTGACGCTGCTCTATTTTTTCTGCTCAGGTCCCGACGGAGCGGTCTGGATATCTCTCGGTCCTTTTTCTCCCCCTCATCTTATCCCTGTCTGGACGCTTTTCTCTTCCCTTCCTTTGTGATGCTTTGCAAAGTAGAGGAAAGCAAACATGCACTTGTCATCAGATCTTGCGTCTAAATGCACATCCATTTACACACATTAAAAGAACACACACATTCCCCCAGACTTTCTCCCCCACACAGATAGACACAGACACGCTGGGAGATGAAGATGCATTTGTTGAGTCAGAGTCTTTTGTAATAATAGCTCTTACATATGGTTAGAAGAGTAAAGCGAAGAGAAGGTTTGGGATCCCCTGGGATCCAGCTCGACATGAAACACAGCAGGTTTTGTTCGCTGTTTCTGTATTCAGCTGGGGAGCTGTATGCTGTCTAGGACACAGATGTTTCAGCAGGAGAACAGAAACAGTGCAGAGAAAGGAAGAACAGCTTTGTCAGAGTGTTGCAGGAAGAAGTTAGGGACCACGTTTTTACAGGATGACGCTATGGGGTCCTATTCATACTGTGGTTATTGAATGTACTAAAATACTGACTAAAGCCCAGCAGGCTAGTAAATTTTCCATTAGTGGTCATGCTGCATGATCATCATTTGTAACAAATCCCTTCAGTAAAACATTTGTCTCCAGTTGATGTGATGCTGTGTCTGCACTGAACAGTAATAACCTGTCCTTGAATCCTATCTCACTGACTTCTTTACACTGATATAGAATGAGCCAAGTAAAGATGTTGCAGTCTTTGTGCTGTTTGACAGGAACAGAGTCTATAGTTTAGTACCACCTATCCTCTGGCATTGCATTCATTTCGAAAGGCATATTGAAATTTCACCAGGTGTTATTTGTTTGCCGTGCCTTTGAAGTTTCATCGTTCCAACCCAGAAAATGAAGTGAATATTGTTGGGTGAAAGACAGCTCTCTGCATGTAGACTGAAATCAGTTACCTCTGGCACATTCAGCAGCATTCACAATGCAGCAGAGATGTTCTGGATGAATTGTTGTGGAATGTTATTGTGGCCTCCTGCTGTTTATGTGACTCAGATAAACTGACTCTATTGGCATTGTCAACCATGTTTTGACCTGACGGGCAAGTCAACACGCTTTTAGCAGTAACTCACAGCATCTCCAGCCACAGTAAATGTGCCGTACTCCATAATCCAGCTGGATATTTTAACAATACACCCAGGTGCTAGTTTAATAGGTACACACACCTTGCTAAATCCGCCATAATCCAATAGAACTGCCCTGCAATAAAACCTAACTTTATGAAGCTTATAAAGTTCAGTTTTCAATGAGACAGTGGACAAAATATTAGATACACCTTTTGATGCTCTGCCTCCAAAATGATAGAGTTGAATCAACACCTGTCTGACACCTTATCCACAAAAACTGAACTTTATGAGCTTCATAAAAGGAGGATTTACTGCAGAGCTCTTGAACTGGATTGCTGTGGATTTCGCCGTGTATCTAATAAACTAGCAACAAAGTCAAGCTTCAAAATCAGCAAATCTGTGTTGACTTGTGGGGAAAGAAAGAAGGACAGTTAATTATGCATGATGAATATGGATCAGAGCCAGAGAAGGTATGCTCGGGAAGAAATGAGGTACAGTGGTGGCATGGACAAAGTGACAGAAGGAGGGGAGAGAAGAGAAGACAAGAGAAGAGAGTAGAAGACAAGAGGGGAGACAGAATGAAAGGTGTGCACTTCTTTAGGTGATGAGGGAGAAGAAGGCTAATATGTGTCAACCATACTGACAGGTCAGTGGCCTGCAGCTCTCTGTATAAACGTCTCTCTGCCTCCTCTCCTCTCTATGTGGTCTCAGTTTCTTGCCTTTCTTCTCATCTCTGTCTCTCTGGCAGTCTCTCTCTCTCTGTTTCACTCTGTCCCTTACGTCTCTACTAGTCAAAAGTTGGCCTTCTTTAACGTCTCATCTATCTTTCCTTCTTCACATATGCACACACGCGCGCGCACACACACACACACACACACACACACACACACACACACACTTCCTCTCCTTCTCCTGATCCGTCTCTGAGCCTTTCCCTTCCCTCCTCAGAGTGACACATCACAACAGGATCCAGCAGACATGGTCCAGTGGCTGTCGGACCCTTTTGCCCTGCTGTCTAAACAGGAAACTGTCAACACAACAATACATGAGAGACCTTAATCCTGGATTAGCATTTAGCCATAAAAAAGGACGTTGAGATGGCTGTTTACATCTTGCTCTTTATGTTAATGTTCAGCACAGCTGTCACAAATATTAAGAATAATGCTGAATAAACTGCCCTAATTGGATCCTGAATGATGATGCAGCTAACAAACTGAACAGGTTACCATTTATGTTTCTGCGTAAGCAATTAAGAGATTAAATGCAATCTGATACTAATAATAATTATTCTATCAGGATCTCATTGTAATGCAAGAACAATACGTTAATTAATACAACACCTTAAGTATTTCATAAATTGTGAGATCATATATAACCATTTGTTACTCATGCATCAGTCATTTTTGTGAGCCCTCAAAGGAAGTCAGCCCTTCTGTCTATGTGAGCATCATGTATTTGGTATTATTAGTTTGTAAATGGTGGTAACATTTTAATAATATTTCATGTGTCATTCAGTATAACCTTAAAGGAATTACTCACAAAACCAAATATCTGTTTTTGTAAAAAAAATAAAAAATAAAAAATAATCCCAGATGAGCAAGAAGGTTGTTTAAAAACACTGTTTTAAAGGTATTTTCAGAACTCAAAAACTCTTAGAGACATCTGTACGGAAAGAAATACTCTACTGGACAATTTAGATTTGCCAAATTGAAGAGGTTATAAATATCAAAAGCTTTCTAATCATTTCTATTTATCCATTAATGCTGTCCACATATATAATCACAATATATGAGAGGCACCAACAGGTGCAGTGATGAACAGGCAATCGTTTCACACAGCGGCGGACAAGACTATGAGCTGGCTGCAAATGATGTCAACAGCCTGTCCACAGTCATGCACGTTACAGAGCACTGCTCAGTGTGTCACCGCATGCTATCCATGAATACATGGATGCCCAGGCTAATTTCAAGAGGCTACACCATCCAGTTCGCCAGTTCTCTTCCCCTGTTTGTGGAGTGCGGTGGAAACAATCGTGTCATCTCAGGCAGAGATAACAGCCCTGACAGCAGAGCTGGCGGAGCTTCTGAGGAGGGAAGTGATCTCCCGTGTTCCTCCAGGACAGGAGACCAAGGGCTTTTATTCCCACTATTTTCTAACACCAAAGAAAACGGGTGGGATAAGGCCACTTTTGGAATCATCTCTGTTCAACAGGTATATTATGAAACCTCTCACGAAAGATCTCAATGCTTTCAACCCAGTTGTTTATTTATCTGAGCGTGGAAATGAACTCCGCCACCATGAAAGTAAAGCCGTCCCTTGCCAGGCTGAATTCACTTCACTCTCTGCTATTTTGCATCTCACTGTACAGAGTGGTGACAGTGCTAGCAGCGATGCATCTGCTGTGTATGATATTCGCAAGCCACGTGGTCACCTTGGGGCTCCAACACATGAGGAGAATCCAGAGGTGGTTTGGCCATCTGTGCCTCGACCCAGTTCAAATGCTGGTCATCCGTCCCTCACTGCAGTCACACCTTACATACTGGAAAATGCACCCTGTTCTGACAACAGGAGTCCACCTCAGGAGAGTGACATCACACATATTAGACCACATGGATACATCTCTCTCCTGCTGGGGTGGAATGTGCGTGTCTCAGGTGGTGGGAGGAAGGTGGGAGAATCCTCTAGCCCCCCACAAAACCTCCCTAAAGCCGTCTATAGAACTGAAAGAATATAAACACTCTGCTCCACTGCTGACAAACAGACATGTTGTATTAAGAACAGACAACATGACAGCAGCAGCATACCTCAACCGTGAAGACGGCGTGTGCACAGCCTGGCTGCTGGAAAAAGCCAAGAGTCCCCTGCTGTGGTCACACAGACACCTGCTCTCCATCAGAGTGGCGTACATCCCGGGGTACAGAACCACGCTGCGACTTGATGTCTCATGGAGATCCCTCCCACTACGAGTGGAAACTGACGAGAGTGAGAATGCGCACTGTGGTTCTCCATGAATGCACATCAACACCCCTCCACTGGGGGTTCCTTTCCCCCATTTCGCCCAGTTCTCCTGATTTATCTATCTTCACACATTGGTAGATAACAGTCTGCCATTATCTACCAGCCATTTCACCCTGCCTTGAAGGTTGTGGAGGGAGATCGGTTTTCATGCATTCTTTGGTGAAGCGTTTCTAAAAATCTGTTGTGAACTCTCTGGCACCACACTGGGATGCACCCCTGGTGCTGCATGCATGGTCCCACACAAGAGAGTGCTCTGTTGGTCTCACCATTCGTGCCATTAGAGAGGACAGGAGCGCAGCACTTTTACAGCCAAATCCCCCATTTACACCTAAAGTCCTAACAAACTGCTTTCAGTCCAGAACAATTTCCCTTGAAGGCTTCTTCCCTCCGCCTCACAGAAATGAGGCAGAAGAAGCATCTCACCTACCCTTGCCCAGTGTGCGCTTTGTCTCAGTATGTTCTGTGCAAACATCAGGCGCACAGCAGCTGTTCATTCATTACAGAGGACACTCACAAGGCGTGGCACTGTCAAAATAGCGTCCCTCCTCAAAGGGATGACAGCAGCAGACATCTGCGCAGCCACATCTTGCGTTTCTCCCTGCCCTTTCATCTGTTTCTATCTGTACTATGCGAGTCCTCCCTGACACAGTCAGTTTTAAACGTGCTAGACAGCAGATGATGCATTTTCAGATATGGCGCTTTTATGCACATGCCATCAGCATGCCCCAGATTCCATCATCTTGCATTAGTGGCCTAGATGGGGATGATTTTGGTACGTTATCATCGTCCCACCCTTCTGCAGCAGCAGTACTATGTGGATGGAGAGCAATATTAATCGGTGCCCATTTTTCCACAGAGGCTGACATGGTGTTATTCGTGGCACACCTCACTTTCTTTTTATGTTTAAATTTTTGGGACTGAGAGCTGGTGTATGTTATCTGCTTGTGAAACTTGACGTCATAGTGGACACTGACTACATCAGTTTCATCCTTGACCTTTCAGCGAGTACAGGCACAGTCCTCTAAGACTTACACCCCCTGCTCTACCAGCAATGACCAAAAAATATATTGTTTTTTGGGAGCCAGGAGCAGAGCTCAGGTCCTGACGGTGTAATGTACCGTGCATGAGGACCTGAGAGAGGCAACTGTACAGCGCACAGTGGCAGGAAAGAAAATCTTCATGACTGCGGATATATGTGGGGATAAACCCAATAGAGGCAGCTCTTACAGGTCTACTCATATACTCACTGAGTTACAATATGTAACAGATATTTATATCCTGTCATCTTCAGACTAAACTATGAAGACATCATTAATTAACTCATGTATGATTGAAATACCTTAGTTGTTGTATTAATTAACTCATTGTTCTTCCACGACAGCATGCACAAGATACTTTTAATTCCTGTGCATCCCTGATATTTCATGAGGTATTTCATGGAAAAATTCATGCTTTTTCATGCATGGAGCCATCATAATTCATGTTCCTTTACCTAAAGTGTTGCCACTGCATCTCTGTGAGGTTGACGAGTAAAACACTAGTGTGAAAAGTTTAATAGTTCCTTGTTGTTTGACATCACTGTATAAGCAATGCTTGCAAGGCTTTCCCCCCTCTACCGCGGCTGCTTCCTGGGGTATTACAGAGTTTGAATTCTTTATGTTCCCTCTTCCTAACCCACCAAGAGCTTGCTAGGCCTGCCTTCTACAATTTTTCTAACTCTTTTCTTGATGTAACGCCAGTGGAGTCGACGATACAGTGCTTTATCCATCCAACTGGCTCACTTACCGTGAATAGGCTTAAGATGGTAATCCTGTTATCGGGGAATACTACTTGGCACGGACGCAGACCCACACACACAGAGGCACTCACACACACACATACACAAACACAAACACAAGCGTAAGCACACGATATGCAACATCTGAGGGAAGGTGTGGGAGAGGAAGAGAGAAAACAGGCAGAAATGACATAAACAGGAGCAATGCAGGCTGGTAAGAGCAGACAGACACAGAGACATAATCACTCACACTTTGCTTTATAAACACGGACTAAATTGAATAACTTAAAGTGACAAGGTGTAGATGACAGACAGTATAAGACTGAATAAACTTGTGCATGGATAAAACAGCTTAGAGGAGAGAAAGAATAAATCCGTGGTTAAAAGAAACTAAAATAAGTGATAAATATAATTTCAAGCATCACCGCCTGCATGGAGGTTACTTTGCTGATTCATAGCATCAAGTGTTGGGAAGCTGAGGGAGAAGAGAGGAAGGAGGAGAAATGTGTGGGAACAGGTAAATACAAGAAAGAGGGCAGAATTTTCCCTCTTTTTTTATGTGAAAGTGAATGAAGAAAACAAGCGAATAAAAGTTGTGGGAGAGAAGACTGTCAGTGACAGAGAGTAAAGGAGAAGAGAAAGAGCTGAAAAAACTGAGATTCAATCAAGCATAAGAAGACAGAACAAATGAATATGTGAAAAGGTAAAAAAAAAAAAAAAAAAGGACAAAAGGACAAAAGAAGACAAAAATAAATGAAGAATGAGGGAGTTGATTAGAAATTAAGAGGAAACATTTGGTGAAAAGAAAAGATAAGATGGATGTTTATTCATATCAGTCAAATGCCATTTTCATGATGTAATCTCCATTTATTAACAATTCGCCTGTTTGAAAGTGCAATCAATAGTCTGGGTAATTGGCAGGACTACATTTAAGCCAGTAGAGTAACTCAATTATTGTCAATATGAACATGATTGATTTCACATCAATAAGCTCTTACACACACCATTTAATGTAGCTGTCTACATCTGTACAAACCGGAGCAACAGTGCCTTCCTGTTCTTTCATACCTCAGTGTGAAACACCTTCACACCCCTCGATGCAGAGATCACACTGGCACCAAGTTCAATAAAACTGACTCATTGATATTGAACACGCCATCCCTCTTTCTAACCTTGTCATATAATATGGATGCCTTTATCGCTTTTTCTGCCTCTGTAACATGAGACCAACACTGTGATGGAATAACAGGAAGCAGAGGAATCATCAGCATTTACCACAGAGCCCCGATCTTTGAAAAAATGTGTACTGTATATGTAACTTCTGTGTTGATGAACTCAATGACACTGATGATGATGCTGTTTGCTTGTAAGCATGGACAATAGCTGCTATGATGCTGAGGCTTTACAGGTTTCCACTGATTATTCTTGAAGGACGCCTGACTTGTAAGCATATTCAGAAATTCCACTTTTCTCATGTGAAAAGAAAGTGTCGTTGGAGACATTTCAAGTGTCTGTTCAACATTTCCTTGACCATCAGATGGCTCGAGTTGGAGCGGCACAAACAGGGGCAGACAGAATCTGCAGACATAAGCAGCTCTCTGCAAACAGCCTGTGTGTTGACAGCTGTCAGCAGCAGTGTCAGCTGCTACCTTACACGCTCCGCCCATGTTGGATGAGTTGGTTGTAATGAGCAAAGGATAATTAGCACAAGCATGGCACGGGTGAGCGAAATTTGAACTCTCACTTTTGTGTGTGTGTGTGTGTGTGTGTGTGTAGAGCAGATGATGTCATTGCTGAGTGCATAACGGATGATGCAGAGAAATGAAAAATGGAAGGAGGGAGAAAAGTAGGGAAAAGCTTGACAAATATCCATCTGCGGTATCTATTAAGAGTGTAAAAACAGGCCAAAAGAGATTCACCTATGTT
Source organism: Chaetodon auriga (assembly GCF_051107435.1). NCBI lineage: Eukaryota > Metazoa > Chordata > Actinopteri > Chaetodontiformes > Chaetodontidae > Chaetodon > Chaetodon auriga. Next base: position 13,622,967 of record NC_135074.1, on the reverse strand, counting down.
CATACATACACAACCACCGATCCCACCCATATTCTGCATGAAATTCGTACAAGAAGTTACTGTACTGGTTACTTGTGCCTGTAGCTTGTGTGTGCTTCCATCTATCCACAGCACCCCCCTGAAAGAAACTAGGGTGCACAACACTGCCTGAAATCTATGCATTGCATTAGTCTTCAAAAATATGCTGGTGACACCAGTGACCTCACTATTCATTGAGGACGGCGGTATGTGCACCAGTGGCATAGCACAAAAATCAGGGTCCCTGCCCGTATGCAGCCTCTGTGGGGCCCCCTCCCCCCTTTAATAAGTAAGTAAAACCTTGTATCACGCTCAGACTGAATGGCTGGTCGTATTGGTCTTAATATGTGGAGTATAACTTTTCTGGTGCTTGAGAAACATTGTGCACAAGCATCTATCTATCTATCTATCTATCTATCTATCTATCTATCTATCTATCTATCTATATATCTATCTTTGTCTAGCCACTGTTCAATATGTACAGTCTACTTTTTTCCACCATTTCATTTAATATTATTAGCACAGACATACAGACATTTAGACATTGCTTTAGTATTTTTAGCTCCAGAGAAGGGCTTGTCTGCAAAGTACAGTGCGTTACCACGGCAGCAGACACTCCAGAGACACTCAAACATACAGACAGGTATAGAGGAGTCCAATACAGAGTTGTACCCCCAGACTCATCACTGGCAATATTAAGGGTTTTTTGTTTTTTTTGTTTTTTTGTTGGTTTGTTTGTTTGTTTTTGCCTGGAGATCCAATTTGATTTTGTCTTTGATGTCTTCTCTCTCACCGTTTCAAGTAGTCAAGGACACAGATGCAAAGACTCACACCGTCATAGACACATGTGAGGTGGTTGCACTGCTATGTTTCTTCTATTTGAACTAAAGTGTGAAGTAGTGAAGTGATAAGCAGACATTTAAAGTTGCCCTCATCAAGTGTTGGCTGAGTGATTGCACTGAAACGGTTGATTAGCCTACTAAATTCATCCCACACTTCTTCATGAAATCAGAAGCACTATAGGCCACACCACAGAAAGTAGTGACAGTTTTATCTCTGTCTACGCCGCAATTTCCTTTGTCTGCTTATATAAAATGCCCGTATGTAGTTTCGTGATAGAACGACCTTCCAAAACACTGAAAGAACACCAAAAAAGGCTTTTGGGTGCAGCACACTGAGTACACAAGATGCAGCATTTGCCCAAAGATATGCACCGTAGCAGATGTTCTATCTCCGCGTCTTTTGGAAGCATAATTTCAGCGCACATAATGAACACAATTTGCCAGCTCATCCTCGTGTCTTGACCCTGTCTAGTGGTCAGCGTGTCCTTTTCACTGTGCAGTACTCATCACCGGCATTCACCGATGTCTCTTCTCACTCTTTCTGTCTTTCGTTTGCTCTGCATCATCTGCTGTTGTTTGTTTTCATGCTCTCAAACACAACTATTTCATACGCTCCAGCGAATAGCTGTGGCTGCAACGTCTTGTGGTTTAATTTAAGGTGGGTGGAAGTGTTTTCTTCTCGAGGTTTAAAAGCGAGTCAAAGGTTGCCGGTTTCTCTCTTCCTTCTTTTTCCTTCTCTTTCTCTTTCCGAAATATGCAAATATTACAGATTTCCATGTCTGCAGAAGCGGTGCATTCTTCTCCTTTTGCTCCATCACCACATATCCCTGTCTCATCTCCTTCATCATGTTCTTCTTCTATTTTTATCCTCCCCACTGTTCCTTCTTCATTTTGCCAGGGAGATGAAAAATAGTTCAGTTGCAGCTTCAACCTCTGCTTCCCACCTGTCGAGTGACCCTCCTCCTCTTTAACCTCTTTCCACCCAGCTTCTTTTTCTACTCTCGTCTTCTTTCTGTCCCTCCATCCAGTTAGGGGTCAGGCAGTGACCTTGTTTGCGTCGAGGTTGTGTTCCCACTGAGTGCCTGTGCAGCCTCGTGCTGCCACCCGATCAGCCTTGCTTTCAGCCTCACTATCGATCGCCTTCCACTCACCCCTCAAGGACGGAAATCCAAACCCATATTCCAGACCGCAGCCCTCATCTCCCTCCATCCCTCCCTCCTCCCCAATTCTTTATTTTCTCTGCCCCTCCACTTTTTACTCTCTTATAGAATTCGTCACACACACAGGCACACACACACACACACACACACACACACACACACACACACACACGCAAGCAAGCACACATGCTGGTCTCAAGGTTGCAATGACCAGCAGACCCATGAATAAATAATAAGGAGGTAGGAATCACTTTCAGAAAAACCATTTACTCTCCTATTGTGTTCTTGAAGAAGCCATGTGAGTGTGTGTGTGTGTGAGTGTGAGAGTGTGTGTGCGCGTGTGCCTACATGTGTATGTGTAACAAGAAAAGCTTTGTGAGCGAGACTACAGTGCTTTGTTAACCAAAAGCCCCGCTGTCCCTGGAGTGAACTTGAGTGATGCTACAAGCACCTTCTAGGTGACCTCTAACACTAAGGTTTTATCTTGTGTCTTTTTTTCTTTGAAGTATCTTAAAAGATTCTGAGAAATAATCAATGTGCTTGACGAGAGGACAGTATATGAGGAAATCATTGCATATCATTGCCTCACCCTGTTGCCTACTATCTTGAAACTCTGTGCTGTAAGGCTTTAAATGTCTTAAAATGCTCTAAGGCCATGTGTGTTACAAAAAAAGAGAGATACCTGAGTTTGAACCAGCTGGGTTTTTTTTATCTTTCTCCAAAAATATGCACATAAAATTGACTTCTCCCAAACCAGGCTGCTCCTTCGGGTGAACTAACTGTTTCAGACTTGATGTATGGCTTGTTGCAGTTGGTCTGAAGTGCAGAGAAGATAGAGGCGAGAGGAGGCCCAAAAGAAATAGAGAAAAATTCAAGGGGCAGGAAAAAAAAAATAGGAGAGCTGGACAGGGAAAGAAATGAAGAGGAAACAGATCTGGTTGGAGAAGAGAAATCAGACAAGGATGAAAGAAGCGTAGAGACAATAAAGACTTGATGATTTGAGGTGAAGCACAGGAAGAGTGAGAAAGACAAAGAGAGGGAGGCAGAGAAAGAGACAATAAGAGGGAAAGGGGCTGCAACAACAAGAGGAAGAAAGAAAGACATAGACAAAGACGGACAGACAGAGAGAGAAATGATTAGATTTCTCTCTCCTCTGTATGGATCAGGGCGAGAGCTCCCTTTTCAATCCAATCAAGCTCAGGCAAAGGTAAACAATCAGTCTTGATAAAGGATTGGATAAATCCTCAATCAGACTCATTCTCAGTAAAGCAGCTATTTATTGGGCTGGCCTCACATGGCTAAATTGGATCCTCCTTCTTCTGGGAAAGGTGAGTGAAGAGAGCGAGAAAGAAGATGGGAAAGTCTACATCATCTGAGTCCGACGATGTCTGGATTTTAAGTTTTGTGAGCAAAATGGCCCTTGCATTAAAAAATAACGCACAGTATAAAAGTCTTTCCCGATAATACATCTCAACTGAAAATGCAAAAAAAAAAAAAAAAAAAAAAAAAAAAAATCCACTGCCAATCAGCACTTAGTATATCATATTCCTATGATCTCAAACAGACACATCAAAATGTGGGACACGAGCGTCTCTCTCTCTCTCTCTCAAACCCAGAAACCTCAGATAAAAGATTCTGGCCTGCTATGAAACGGCTTATCCGATTAATAAAATATGAAGCTCTAATGTTTTTAAAGACCCAGTGTGGTCCGCTCAGCAGCGGGTGCATTTACCAACAAATGTATTAAAATGTTGTCTCCACAAATTTGTAACCGTATTGTTTCTCTGAAGGGTGAATACAGAGTGCATTATAAGGACACTCACGCTAAACTGCAGCACAACCATGAATAATAACAAAGCAGCCAGGAGACTTGAACATCTTGTGCGTCTGCAGAAACCTGCGGGCCAATGCAAACTTCTCAGAGAGGATGGGAAAAAAGGGAGACATGCTTCACTTTGGTCGCTGTTCAGCTGCTGTTTTCTTGTTCTTCTTCATGAGGTGACTCCAAAGAACGAGGAGTCTTGTTCCAAAATAAGATGAAGACTATGGCAACTACTCTTACACCCTCTCTGCAAGTATGGCGGTAAAACCTCACAGTATATTTTACATGTTTTGACTGCAGTTTATTTAGACAGTCCTCTGCTTTGAACATACTGGCCAGTCTGCTTTGGATAATAACCTTTTCACAGCATTGCCTTGGATATGCTGCACCATGCTTTTCAATGACATGTTTCATATACACAACATATTTATCTGAGATCACAGCTAATTGGCAAAACTGCAGCTTATCTAGACTTGCATAGATGTAAATCTGATGCAGAAGGCAGTTATTTATTACCATAAACAAAGCTTGCCATCGACACAAGGAAGCAACGTGCAATTCTGTCTAAATAGCCACAAACTAACCACCTCATTTTGAGTTATAAAGAGATGCTTTTCAGGCCAAAATTGCTGTTAGCTCCTTGAGGTTGATGTCACAGTTTGTTTTCATTCCAAGGTCTCCTGAGCTTCTTGGTTTGGGTATTTTGTCTCAATTCTTGACTGTGCAGCAAATAGCAGTAAAGCACACACTGATGGAAGAAAAGGGCTTTATGAGCTTTCACTTTTGCTCACAATGACAACAAATACAAAACAAAATTACATCAGAAACCACAAGTTTGTGAAATGACAGAACAGCCCCTGTGTGCACAGAAAAGGAGGTATGGAAATCTGTAAGGATGGATGAAGGAGAGCTGGGGTGACAAAGATCAGGTTATCAATATAGCCGATGGAGCGCAGTGGAAACTCTGTAAGCCCATGAGACAACCGCAGAATGCTGCAGTGTGCTTCTCCAGCAGAACGCACTGGGACAGAGGTCAGCACACTCACTGTTTACTTCTACTGTACTCTACTTTGTCCTGTTCTATGCTCGCAGGCTTGGAGGACGAATCCTTTTCTCACGTCCGACTGGTTATAGTGGCTGATTTTTTAATTTATCTGGGGCAGATTTGGACAATTTGTGTCTTTTTAGATTTAGAAACCAGTGGAGGGTGACAACAAAATATGGGAGACAGACTGGGGACAACACAAGGTCAGGCAGTCAAACCCTCAGCAGCTTCTAACACGTACAGTCTGTTTAAGTTAAGTCTCTACTGTTCTCTTCTATAATGCTAATAGATGCATTATGTTGAGATAAGCATAACACACACACACACACACACACACACACACACACACACACAGGCTGACATGATTATCTTGACTTTGAATCGTTCTCTCCTCTTAATCACAATAAGCATCAGCATCTTTTTTTTTTTTCTCTTATCTCTTATCACTGTATCTTTCCTTATTCCTCTGGTGCCGCCATAATCTTTCATCATTCGATTTCTCTTTAATTGTCCTTACACTGTTTCATCCTGTTGTTATTATCTAATCTCTGTCTCTCCCTCTCTAACAAACATTGACGTTAAGTATTACAGCATGACACTTGTTTGGATCTATTTTTATAATATGTGCTGACTTGGGTCAATTACTGTTAGTATTTCATTTGGCAGGTATAATTTTGCAGGGTGTTCAGCCATCTTTGCGTTTCATTTTTAATGCAGTGTGGATGTGTGATTCACGGCTGCGTTCTACTGAAGTGAAATAAGAATGATCCAAAATAAAATAAAATGTGTTTGCATGTTGGTTGCTTTTCTCGCAGCAGTCAAAGTCATCGCTGGTTGAGGAATTATTTCAGAGATGCTGTCAAGAATAACATTAAAAAAACATCTGGTTCCACTTATAAACATTTTTAGAGCTTTCTACCACATCTCACCATCTTCACCAGCAAATGAAACTGACTCAGCCATCATCTGACATGATGATATCACGACATCTTGTCAGATGTCACCTGAGCCAGTTTCGCACTCATTCAAAAACACTGTGATGAAAACTCAGTTGACATTATATTGTCAGTTATAATAATCCCAAGGTCAAGAACAAGTCTCTATGTGCAAAACAAACATTCAGGTCATCATAAAGTCTCAATGACAGGTGTGTGTATTAAAAACTCTTGACTTGAAAAGAAAGCTTTTCCTGCCTTTAACCACCTTTACTGCAGGCTGGAGATGTACTGAACTTGCTTTTTACCACATGGTTGTGAGCATAATCATAATGGTCTAAGTACTATACATGAAAGATGGAGGTTACCACTAAAGGGCACACCAGAGCACTCAGAGTATATAGAACCTCTGCATTAGCATGATGTAAGCAACAAATATGGTGGAAAAAAAGTGACAGTGGCGCCATCGTAGACAGTATATAAGACTTCTAAATCAAGCACATAGCGACAATGATGCGTATCTGCTACCATCCCTATACTGCCCCCACACTGCCTCTACCTTTCATGTGCATATTGTGGTGATTTCTGAGGACATGCACGACCAGCTCTCCAAACAGATGTAGGATATGCAGAGCAGTCATTATGCACGTGTGAACATGTCGTGAAAAGAAAGTATATCTCCGGCTTTAGTCTATAATTTGTTGCGTTGTCTGCCTTTGTTTGTTACTGTGTGTCTACATACACAGTTTCTTCCAGTCAGACACACACACATACATGCACACATATGCGAATGCAGGCACACACACACATTCACTCAACCAATGTCTCTTTGCCAGAGGCGGTCTAAGTCCTGCTTGTGCACACACTAAATACATTTTACATTCTGACAATGTGACCAATGTGATCATTATTCAAAATACACTCCCACCTCCGACCCAGAGAACAAGCAATCACTGACGCAATTTCCTACATCTTTGAACTGCTCCAGGGGAAGGAACTTGTGTAGTATGTGTTTTTCAGAGTACGTTTCTATTATGATTATTATTCCAGTGCTGTTGAAAATAAAAGTTTTAGTAAAAGTTGGTCTGTATTTGTTTTAGGGCACCCGGCAAGTAAATGTGGCATGCATGTGTGTGTGCATGCGTGTGTGTGTGTGTGTGTGTGTGTGTGTGTGTGTGTGAGAGAGAGAGAGAGAGAGAGAGAGAGAGAGAGAGAGGGAGGCAGAGAAAGATGGATGGATCAAATGAGAGAGAAATGGCAGCTAAAGTTAGCATAGGCAGGTTAGGACGACAGGTCAAGATGTAATTAGATATTGCAGCTACATACAAATGATCAGTTTGCATCAACAGATTCACACAAGCAAGCTGCCTCTTTCACACACGCACAAAGCCACCCACGCAGACACACACACAGCGGTGTTTCCACCACTTTTGGGGACATTACATAGTCATTACGTTACATACATCGTTTCCCTGAGGCAGACCTTAATTATAACCTTAACCCCTACTTGCCTAATCCGAACACTCACCTTAACCTAACTTTACCTGACTTTAACTCAATTCTTCACGATTACACGATCACCTTCATGATTTATGTTATGTGGACTTGTGTTGTTATGTCCCCATATGACAGGTGGGTCCCCATAATGTGACTGTGTAAACAGATCTATGCCCCCACACACACGCAGACAAAATGCACAGACACATACTTGCACTTCTATCCTCCTGAGGACATTCATTGACATAATGCTTTCTCTTGCGCCTTACCCAAACCTTAACCTTAACCTTAACCTTAATTTATATTCTAACATAATCCTTAAAACCAACTCTTAATCTTCAAACAGCCCTTTGAAGATGTGAGGACTGGACAAAATGTCCTCAATTTCCAAAAATGTCCTCACTCTGTTGGTTATAAACTTCTGGTCCCCACTATGTTGCAAGTACAACTACACACACACACACACACACACACACACACACACACAACAGGAAACTCAGCTAACACTGGACACATCTGGTTTCCTAGTTTGAACTCCAGCAAAACATTTTGGACAAGGGTCTGTGTGAGTGTGTGTGTGTGTGTGTGTGTGTGTGTGTGTGTGTGTGTGTGTGTACATGCGTGTGTGAGAGCACGAGTGTGAGCTAACAGAACTAGATGTAAAATGAACTGAGGTGACTGTGGAAGGATTGTGTGTTTTGTGTGTATTTGTATGGGAGTATGTGAGGTGAGAAAAGCAGTGTTCCTCACGGGTGCATGTCCACTGGCATCACATCAACATGAATAAAACAGTGCATGTCTAGGCTTTGTTATCTTCTGCTTGTGTTTATGTGTGTATCGACTCTGTGCGTGTGTGATTATGTGTGTGCATGTGTGCATGTTTGAATGTATGTCTGACTGGGCACTTATGTGTGTGTGTGTTTGTGTGCACATGTACAGTATGTAGTGTATGTACATCTCGTGTGTGTGTGTGTGTGTGTGTGTGTGTGTGTGTGTGTGTGTGTGTGTGTGTGTGCCTGTGCTTGCTCCCATACTGTATATCTTTATGAAAGAATAGAGGCCATGCTCTTTTTTAACCCACTAATCGGCTGCACTCCAAACGCAGCATGTGCAACCCAGTCTGAGCTGTTGTATAACAGCATTTGTTCTTCATTAATTTCCAGTGTAGCTAAAAAGGGCAGAAGAAAATTTGGTGGTGCATTGAAGTGGAAAGCAAATTACTTCATACTATGATTTAGCATATATTGTATTGTGTATTTATCTTAACATATATGATCTATGTGTCTTGTACTATATTTTTAGAAGTAATACATTCAAGATCCAGTGGTGAAGTTGCCTAAAACTGTCAGTAAATGTACTAATTACAGCAGGCATAGCACATTTAGCCTTGCAGCTATTCTGAGGAATCAAACCCATGACCTTAAAGTCACAAGCATATTGCTCCAATCCTGAGCTATTTCTGCACTTATTCATCAGAACAATTTGTCTAATGTTAAACCAATTATAGTAAATGTGTCACTAACAACACAGGGGACTCAGGTAAGAGCCAGCTTATATTAATGTCCACCTGAGAACACTGAAGCAGGGCATATTAGTTAGAGCCACTGTAAGGCGAACAAAGGAGGAGCTTGTGTGACTCAGCACAAACACAAGCACAGACACTGTAAACATGACTAATGGCTCATGGATGTATCGTATCATCAACGCTAGCCAGAGCAGGGCATGTTTTGTAACTGATGCTAATCATAGAAAGTGTCACTGTCGCCTGCAGTCTTTTCAGTCATGTTTTTGCCTCGACATGCTTGTGTGTAAACAGGCACACCATGTAAACAAAGTGAGGCTTTGCCAGATTAAAGGAGGTGTTCATGCATTATAACAAAAGGAACAGCTTGATAGGACCTTGGGCTTTGCTATATTTGAGTCAGGAAAATGAAGGCAGAGATATTAGCTTGAATGTGAGATGTGCATTAAGAATTCAGAAAGACTTAATTAGGTAAGGTCTGCAAGAGTACTCAAGTTTGATCGGCTGGGATGAATCAGTGTTATTTTTCAAATATATGCATAAATGCATTTAGTAAATTGATCACCTGCATATTAATTTCCTTTAAAAATAACAACCAGTCATCTTGATTTTGTTTATTCTGCTCTATTCTGGCATTTGATATAATTTAATTGTGAGACCACACTAAAATTTCATTAGCACACATTTTTTTCTCATATGGCTTCATGACACCAGTCTGAACAGACCGTGTGTGTAATGTGACCAAAAACTGAAAAGGCTTCATTCATCCATCCAACCATCAGTTGCCACATTCAACTAGTGTGCAGTGATTACAGAGAGGGTAGCTGGATGTTGGATTGCTGACAGCTTGCCTTCAGAGCCACTAGAAACACTATCGTTCAAGTGTCCTTGAACAAGAGTCTCAAAACCTACTAGCTCCCTCAGTGAAAGTCACTCTGGAAAACAGGATCAGCATCAAAATACATGTAAGCAGTCCGTAAGCAGGTGGTTTGCGAGCTTACCTGTGGTCGTGGGTGTCCTTTAACAATACACTGAAGCACTAGTGTGTCTCCTTCTTTGATGGTGTAGATTCTCTCACTGATGTTATCATCCTTGACGTTACACGCTGCGCCTGAGTGCACAATCTGGGCGTTGGCTGGAGCTGTGAGTGAACGCATGGACACACACACATGCAGAGATAGGCATGAAGCCATGCGGACATACACACACACACGTACACAAACACAAAGGGAGAGAAACCACATTACGTATTTAGTAACATCTCTGCAGCAGAAAAAAAAAGGTCATTCTCTAGTGGGTGTATGAGTAATACTAGTGCCAGTATCGATGACTCAGATAAATAAATATATCGCATTACTCCTGCATCTGCACGAACAAAGCCTTTTACAAAAATGCTGGAGTGTTACGTGTGTCAGTGTTTGATGAGCGATGCAGGCGTTTATTGGAAAATTGAAACTTTGGTCTCCATTAGAAGGTCAAAAGGCTGTTTCTTCTACCTGGGATAGTGCTTTTGTCTGATACAGTATAGAGTGTGCAATAACGGCAAGTGCATTTCACACAGTACAAGACAGGTTTGTTGAAGTCTTGGTTGTAATCAGTGCCAAACTGTATTCAGGCTGTACAGCATCAGTTGTGAGGCATGTCGGCTGGTGTGATGAATGGCTGGTGAATCGTGGCGGTAAGATGGAAAGAAAAACAGATGCAAGAAGAGACACATCATCACCTCACATCATCTCTCTCTGTGCCTCTCTCTTGTCTCTCTCGGTCATAGCATTGGCACTACAATATGTCGAAAAACCTCAAAAAAGGAGGATGAGGAGCAGCAATTCTGCAGAGTTTGAGGTAAATATGTTTTTAGCAGCAGTATTGTGCTGACTTGCCACTGCGCTCATCAGAATACAGCAATGTTGTATTCTGGTCGGTTGCTCTGTAAACTTGGGTCGTGCCAACAATCGCATTGTTATTGTCTTTGATCGCTGAAGCTCTAAATGGAAGGTTTTTGTCGATGTTTGTCAGTGGCTTTAAAAGATTTATACAAAAACACCTGAGAACTAATCATTGGGTAGTCAAATGTATAGTTCATTTGACTCAGGTGGAACATGACAATATTCAGGTTTCGTCATACCTCAAGTCTCAAGCGAGATCTTGTCTCGAATCACTGTATTAAAATCCTATGAATATGTTGTCGATAGCTCCATGCTCGGCTCTGCTCTACAACGCTGAAGAAACAACAGGCTGCAGAACGGCAGCTGGGGGAAAAAAAAGGATGATAGATGCATGATGGGTCTCTGCGGTGGTGACAACTACAATATCTGAGTCTGCACAGCGCTGACCGATGAGGGGGGCTGGCTTGCGTGCAAGTAGCCTCAGATGGCTTCACCTCCCCTATGATGAGGGGAGACAGGAGGGAGGAGGGTAGAGACAGAGACAGAGCAAGAGAAACAGCGGGTGAGGAGGAAAAGGCCAGAGAGAAGTGTGAAACCCCAGAGAGAGGCGTGGGGGACGGGGAAGCACAATGATGTGATTAGCATCGATTCACAGGGAGAGCAAATTTTCACTGCGCTCTACAACTGTTATCATTGAACAGACAGGAAGGAAGTGGGCGGCCTGTTCACCTTAAACTTCAACTCAATCAGACATAACTACACACAGTGCGATCTCCAGCCAGAAATCAAGTTCAAAATAAAAAAAAAGGCTCTGAATCTGTCGCTGCATGTTCTATGGAAGAAGCCGGAGCTGCTGATAGCTTAAGGTACTGGGACAGAGCGAGTGTGTCCGTCCGCTGACACACTGCATTTTAATGACATTTTGAGTTTATTAGGTAGGGATTTTTTTTCTCTTTCAAGAAACTAAAGAAAAGAGAGACAGAAAACAATCCAGGTTGCAAACATGTGGCTATTAAAAACTTGTGCCATTGTCTTTTAGCCGTGCTCCTAAGCCTGGTAGGTATATGCACAAAAAACTGTAGTCAAAACTAAGCCTCCTTTTATAAAAGTAGGCATTTTGAAGATCGTAACTGCATATGTGCATGGTGTACCCTGCCCAGTGTCAGCTGGGGTTGGGTCTGGCCTCCTGCGACCCTCTGACAAATAAGCAGTAGGCTATGATGTGCTTTTCAAGTTGTCTGCCTCTTCCTCTGTCTGTGTTGTCTATCCTTGGTCTTAACCTCAGTGACTCCCCCTGTCTTTGCAGCACATGGTGTCTGTACTAAAAGTGGAAGAAAAAAAACATACCCCCCCCCCCCCCCCCCCCCCCCAAAAAAAAAAAAAAAAGCTCCTTTCCAACATATAGAGGATGGGAGACAAAAGTGTCTTAGAACACTATTTCGGTAAACACTCAGCTTCAGATTTATACAGTCACACACATACACACAGGGAACTATCCAGTATAATTACAGTCTTTATATGCTGGACACAGAGCAGATACAGCGGTGCAACTGCGGGTTAAGTGCCTTGCTGAAGGGCACATTGATAGCTGTTGCAGTGGGATGGGAGCTCATGCTTTATTTATGTTCCCTTCTCTGAGATTTTCTCAGTTAGCTTACTTTTGACCAATGATCGTCCGGTAACAAGCAAACTGGAACCTCTGAGCTGCAGTTTCCCTGCTGCACATCTGTAAAGTATTAATTAATCATTGGAACTCTCATGAAAGGGTACAATTATCAAAAAAAAGTATGAGGGGGTAACAGAGCTGGGTTCCAGAGGTGCGCTGCGCTAACTCAGAAAGACGTAGAGCTGATATAAATGGTGAATAACTGTCTCCTCACAGCTTATTGGCGTGTCGGCATTAGTTTGCCTCTCCAGAGCAGGAGGGAGGTCGGACAGAGCGGCTCCTCTGTCTGCTCTCGCCTCCGGCAGCTTGGCTGCTTCAACTGTCTGATCAGCTACAGAAAGGGAGGCTGAGAGAGAGGAGGAGGAAATAAAGGCAGCAGAGAGACGAGGAAGAGAAAGAAGCAAGGGAGGGAGAGGGAGGGAGACCAAAAAAAAAAAACAGCAGAGAAGTACAGAAAAAGGGGAGAAGCTAAAAGAAAAGACAGAAGATGAAAAACAGAAAGGTGATGAAAAAGCAACTGTAAAGACAAACAGCAGAGGAAAGAAGAGGAAGGAAGAGGCTGAGAACAGGAAGCGGGGCAGAGAGATAAATGAATGTAATCAGGGATTTGATAACGCAATTGAAAAGAAATCAATGGGAAGAGGAACGATGAGAGGAAAAAACAGAATAGAAGTAGATGGTAGTAATCATAAGACAAAGAATTCGGCAAAGGTAGTCAACCAAGGAAGAGAGACTGACAGCTCGGCCGGAGGGAGGAGAGGTTGGATGGGTGGAGGCTCCCCAACAGGGCAATGCAATCAAAAGCAAAACAACGGAATGATACAAACAAAGCAAGAGGGCTCAACCTGTTACACTAGAGACATTCATTCTCTCCTCTGGCCTCAGGCACACCACAGGCAGTCCCACAGAGGTCACATCATCAAAGGTACTAACTGGAGAGGTTAGCTATGTACTAGTTATGTACTTCATGGTACATGCATGTCATGAAACAAACATATCTTGAGTGTTACCATCATTCAGATGAAATGTCATGATACTGCAACAGCTTGGTTCCTGATCCATTCTTATGCCTTAAGTAGTATATCAGCAGCAAAAATCCCATTAGGCAACAAAACAGTACAGGAATTCATAGTGTAAATCAGGCCAAAGGCTGTAGCAGAGAGGAAAAAACATAGGAAGAAGTTATTAACACAAATATTGGTATGATGCCGTTTCCCGCTCAGAAGAGCATCAATTCAGTCAGCGTGAAAGATGATCATCAGTCATAGAAAGCTGCAGTTTTGACAGCGATCTATCTGACTCTGATGATTCATCGATCAAAGCTGTTCAGGGGATGCTGATTGAGAGTGTTGTCCATGCATTATTGGAAACTTTCTGAGACATTCAATGCACATTAGTTGTAAGTGAAACATAACTATCGGCAAATGCCTCGTCTGATTAATTGATTCGTCACCGCCTGCCATGTTTGTTTTTGTTGAGGGGACAGGACATCTCTCACTAAAACTAATGATGAGACAGGAGAGCTGGTGTCAAACCGCAGTGACAGCTTGACAAAGTGCTGAGCAGAGTGTGTGTGCTTGTGGTTGGAAGAGTGTATGCATGTGTGTGTGTGTTTGTGCGCGTTGCTGAAATGTGAGTGTAAGTACATGCATATGTCAATGTCTGTGCGTGTGTGTGTGTGTTTCTGTGTATGTTATACTGTATCTTGCCAGAGGAATCCCACAGAAGGTCATGAATCCTGTCGAACACGAAGTCGCGCAGAGCATGATTGATATACACAGTTACTTTATGGAAGCTGCTCATGCATGCCAATGACCTCTGTCTCCATTCACTTCATTCACGAGAGAGCATTTAGATGCTTTGGCCCTTCCCTGCCAACACCATTAGAAAGGAAAGGAAAGGAAGGAAAGGAAAGGAAAGACAGAGAAGGTGATAAGAGTAGAGAACAGAGGGCACCCGAGAGAAAAGTCACAGACTTTATTGATTAACTGCAATAGAGGGAAGTGTTCATCTGACCCAAAAAAACACTAATCACAAACACGCACACACGTGTGCACACACACACACACACACACACACACACACACACACACACACACACACACACACACACGGGCACACTCAGAAAAAGCAGCCTCATGACAGCAGCATTTTTATCAGGATTCTTCTCTGCAGACAGGTTGGAGAGAGATCAAATGGTTGATGTCATGACCCCTTCCTTTTCATTTTGGCTCGAACGGAGCTCTAGATATCAAAACACATCTGGGATGTTGATTTAACTTCTGACCTAACCATTAAATGGCCGTTAAAAAAATGAAAGAACTAACCTCCAGTGACCTCTTGGGTGCTTTCAATCAACTCTAAATTGCTGTTTCCCTGCTTACACGCTCACATAAACACACGCACGATGAAACAATAAATAACTCTTCAACTTAACTTTTTTTTTAATCTTTTTTTCCTGCAAATCCTTGAATGTGTTTTCCAGTGTATTATTATAAAGTCACCTAAATGTTTCACTGTTCCAGTAACTACACACAGCCTCCCTTAAACCAGAGTTGCTTCTCCCATACAAACATGAATTTAACTGGTGCTGAATTCAGTGGTAGGTTTCCAAACCCAGACTAAGCCTGCATAAACACCAGCAAGCTGCCATGTTTTTCACTGCCTTGTGTCTTCTAATTTGATTCTGGTCTTGGAGCCATCTACATCTGAATACAATCTCCATTTTGCATTTTTTTTTTTTCCCCCTCAGGCAGATTCAAAGGTTAAAAAAGAAACAGGAGAGAAAACTGACATCGCTCATCTTAATTTGCATGCACATTCTAATACTGAAGCCCAGTCACTTAACTTCACAATAGATGGAGACAGATATTCAAACACAAGAACATTTTGGTATGAGTCCAGTTACAAAGTAGCACTTTTAGACTTAAACTGATTATAATTCTGCGTTAGCCGCCATAGAGTTTGACAAAGATTGGAGCTTTTTGGAGTGAAAGAAACAATAATATTTTATGCCAATCTTTGAAGTTTTATGTTTATGCAAAATAAATAAATAAATAAATAAAAACCTCAATACTGAATGTGTTCATTGCTTATTCCAGAACTGGTCTTGGCAACATGGAAAACAGCATTTAGAACCCCATCAAACAAGCTGTATGATCTCCTACGCTTACTGCACTTACTCATTTCTGTTGTTGCCTAATCTGTATGTTATATTCATCAACCTACTGCAGCACTGACATTTTGGTCAGACCTTGGACAACCTTTGTTTTAAAGGAATATTTTGACATGAGTCCATGACAAAAAGTGATTTCATGGAGTACAAGTTTCAAGTAATCATTGCTCCTGGCCAAGAAATCATCCGGCATGTAACTCCATATAAAACTACATCACCCTTTGGTTTTCGTACCGATTAAACCAGCAAGATGTGACAAGTTAATTAGTGAGCTTTAGAGGTGCTGGCAGGTGGTCTTGTTTACCTTTGAACAGAGCCAGTCTAGCTGCCCCCCTGTTCCCAGACATTATGCTAAATTAACTTAACGCTGACTGTGGTTTCATATTTACCTCACAGGCATGACAGTGGTATCTGCCTGCAGGGCTGAAAGGGGGCTGATATATCAAATGAATGTGACTAATTAAATTGTTTGTTTTTGCACAATGTTCACACCATCAAAATCAGGTTAATACAACATGCACAAAAAGCTTACTGCTAGTCAAAAAGTGACAGAGGTGATAGCTAGCTACCTCATCTGAGGCACCACAAGAAAATGAATATGCATTTTGTTTCCCAAAACTATTTCTTTAAATGTGAAAATATTTAGAGTGCCTGACTGCTTTGCAAAACTGTGTGTTGTCTATGCTCATGGCATAGAAAACACAATAAAACCCTGTGGGCCCTGGAGTTCTTCAGCTCGTCGAATAGTGATATGTGGAAGCAGCCTGGTCAGCACAGTGAAAAACACAGATATCACTCCATCACACACCACGCTGAGAGGTAAGCCAACGGTAGTATGTGAATAAATTACACGCACACAAACACACGCGGACACCAATCATCACTTCCTTGAGGGAAGCTCAATGCAGAGTGCAAACAGAGGAAACAGCAAGAGAACAGATAGATGAGGAAAGTAGAAACATGTTCAGGAGGCTATATAAATGAATGAATCTCTATATGTAAAGTAATTCATGCCTTCATTCTCTCAACATATTTCGGCTTCCAGGCTATTTGGTCTGTTTGCATATGTGTTAATGCATGGATTCATCTGTGTGCTCATGCATGGTCTCCTATGTGGATGACCACTGGATGCGGCAGTAGAGAGTGTATCTGACAGTACTGACTGCGTACAGACAAATCCATCAACAAGAAACTTGATTTACTTATCCACACAAATGGAAGGCTTTTCCAGTATGATGAAATTGGCATGTCAGGGTGTGTTTGATGGTGCGTGATGCATCCTGTGATACCTCGCATATGTGTGTGTACCTGTGTTTGTCAGTGAGCGACTGTATGTTTTCCACCACAATCACTGTAAGAGGAGAAAGAGATTGTGCGATCAACAGAAGTGTCAGATGACAGAGGCAGCTAATAACGGGGGATCATTGGAGAGCAGAGGCTAGATTGGAAGGGCAGAGAGGTGGAGAAACAAAATAACTGTAATGGAAAAGAGAGAGAGAGAAATACAAGAAGAGAGAGGGAAGAAGAGCAGCAGCTTCCTCGCAGCACTTCAGGCTTCATGTCCAAGGACAGTGAATCTTCTCTTTGAAATATTGTTCAATATAGATTATTGGCAGGCACAGAGCATGCAATCCTCGAGGAGAGGGGGGAAAGACTGAAATTCAAAAGATCCCCACTTTGTGCAGCTGGTTTCTTTAGACATAACTGGGCTTCTTTCAACATCAATGTGAAAGTTTGTCCATTTTCTAATACTTTTTCAGCATACATTTCCTGAGAATAACATCACTGTGAAGTGCTTCACTGTAAGCCTACAACATAATGTAAAGCTCCAAAAAAGTTCTGTAGTTTGGTCTTAGCTCAAAAAGGTCCAAAACCAAATCCAGAAATTTGATAGAAATTTGATTCAAAGTGTTGAAGAGAAAGGTAAAATTCCACTTAAGTCTAGCAAACATGAGGCTGAGGCATATACGGTCACATGAACAGGTATATTTGATATGTGAATTAAATGACAGTAGTGTTGTGAAATGTAGACAGAAGGAGAAAAGACAACAAGCCAGAGGTGGAGGATTAGGGGTTGCATCTGTTGTGAGACCTGGAGTGATGTGAGGTGATCTGGGGTTTGTAGAGCACGGCCAAACATGACTCGTACTCCTCCATAAGAGCGTGTTTGCCGCACTTGAGCTTTCCCAGGATGAAAAGATAACGAGAGAAGAGAGAGGGAGAGTTCCGACAAAGAGATGAAAACCGCTTAGATCTTTGGCACATACGGACAGAGGGGAGACGAGAGGAGAGCAAGGAGCGGGAGGGAGGGAAGGAGAAGGGGAGAAAATAAAGAGAAATGTGTGACTGGCATTCTCTTTGTGAGAGCTTCATTCATACAGTCCGCTGTATCCTGTGTCGAAACTGACAGGCAGAGAAACGGGACAGCAGAGAGGAGGGAACGTAGGCGGTTTATTTCACACCAGCTAACAACCTTATCGGATGGATTAGCATGAAATTTAGACATTCATGGTCCCCTGAGGATGAATCCTGCTGATTTTGGTGATCATCTAACTTTTCCTCTAGCTCCAGCAGAAGGCAAATTTTTCCCTTGTGAAACATCAACATCTGCTCAATGTTTTGGCCCAAAGCTTTGTACAGACCTTCATTATTCCCAGACGCCGTATCCTATATGACTCTGGCGATCTTCTGGCTTTTCCTCTGGAGTCACCATAAGTTTGACATTTATGATTTTTATATTACTTTGTCAAATTCTTTGGTTTATGACCAAATAACTGCAAAAGTAATGCAGTTTAACTAATACAGCCTTGTGTGTAGGCTATTTTGTGTTTTGTGCTGATTAGCACATCTTAGAATGCTAACATGCTAAACTAAACTGGTGCTTAAGATAATCACATTAGTACTGTTGCTGTGAGATGGTTAGCATGCCGATGTTGGTATTTACATTAGCATTGTCACTGTGATAACTGATAAATGATGATGACTTTACTGAAAAAATGCTGGATAACTGTTGAATCACCGGCTGATCATTTCAGCACCAGTGCAGACTGAAGCCGACTGTAGATAACTCAGTGTCTGACAGTCAGTTTTAAAGTCATGAAGTCATGCAGAAGTCAAAAGAAGGATCATTGTTAAAGCTTGTACTCCTGGAGCCCCACTGAAATCTGAGAGTTAATGATGGCGAGGACACTGTTTGTGAACTGAAAGTATACTGGCCGACACTGACTGAGGCTGTAAAAAGGTCAAATTGACATTGGAATAGAGTGTATGTATATGTCCATATTTAATCATCTTGACGAGTAAATTAATGCTGCTGGATATCAGAGTAGTCGGTGTAAATCGGCCTAAAGTAAAGGAAACAAGATCCTCAATTACCTCCTTTTTGAGACTGAACAATACATCAGTGTGCAGTTAGAGTTACAACAGCACATATTGATATCTTGATTAGAGTTTAAAGTGTTCAGACAGTCGTACACACAGACAAATCCACACACACACCTACACACACTTAAGCCCAGTGCTCTGAGTGGAGCTTAGTGCTGTTAAAAACAACAGTAGCTCTCTGCCTGGGGGTGGGTAAACACATCATGGCTTCTTGCAGATTCTTTGAACTTATTAAGTACAAAGTTACCATCATCACAAGTATCATGTTCTAAGTCAGTCGATGATGTGAGACTTTCATTTTGATTCTCTCGATGCTGTGCGATGGCTATCTCAGCTGCACAAAATCTTCATCAACAAAAACATTTTATTTTTCTTTATTAATTTATTTTTTTCTCTTGTAACATAAATGTCTTAAATCATATCAGACTTCTCGTATGGACACACATCTCATATTGACCCACAAACCCCCTCCTGGGGATTTTCAGAAGTTCTTCTCACTCAAATCTTTTAATAGTCTTAGACTGAGCTTAATGGGGCACCTTGGTACGAATCCCTGCTATCTAATGTTTAAGCTCGTCCCTTGACAGTGTCGTCACAGGTTATCTACCCTCTCTGCGCCTACTCTCCTGCTACTCCATTGCACATTCTCCACTGTGTTTAATATCATTAAGAAATAAATCAATCTTAGAGGACAGGAGGGAAGCAAGAGATACAGGCATTACTGATTCACACCTCCTTGTAGAAAACTTAGAAGTGTTAGTGATGTTTGAGATTTGCACTTCACGCTTCCTACATCATCATTCTCACCAACCTTTGGGTCTCTCAACGCAACACAAGCATCTGTTCAGACAAGAAAACACAATGAGAGCAACGGAGAGAGAGAAACAGAGAGAGGACAGCAGCAGCTGGTGAGGCTTCTAAATTACAGCAAAGGTTTTGCTTCTTTCATTGTGTTTGTGTGTGTGTGTGTGTGTGTGTGTGTGTGTGTGTGTGTGTGTGTGTGTGTGTGTGTGTTCTGTTTCTTACTGTGTTTGTGCAGCATTTGCCACATGAACCCCCTTCGGTGTAACATACAGTATGGTTATTCTAGTCAATGTAGCTTTCTGGAGCAAGATGGGCATGGCGGGGACAGACAAGGAAAAGTCTCTCCACTGTCTAGCTTCTGTGATTGTACTGTGATGGAGGGGAGAAGAGAGATAACGGAAAGTCACAAGGCAGAGAGCAAAACACTGAAATGACAGGGAGGAATGAGAGCAGAGGAGAAAAGCACTGTATTTAGGAGGAAAGAGAGAAGCAGTGAAGACAAGGCACAGTGGCATGGAGGTCATGTGCTCCACATCATCTGTCTGCCTGACTGTCAAGATGACCTTATTCTATTCAACCATAATGCTCCAACTCACTTTGATGGCGCACACACACATCCACAGCGATGAATAACAAGAGACACACTTGACACACAGCAGCAGTGCATTTGAACAAAAGAAAGAATTCTTGTGTTTGTGTGTGCATCTCCGTGGAAAGTGCAGCAGAGCGGCTGACAATGCATAGCGGTCAGTCCAGGTGAAGTGGTTGGAAGGAGGGAGGTACTCGGAAAGGATGTCGATAAAGAGGAGAGCAAGGAAAAACGCTTGAATGAAAGGTCAGAGTAAGAGCTGGAGGAAAGGAGGGAGGCAGATGTGTGTGTGTGTGTGTTTGTGCTGCAGGGTGGGGAGGTGGGCAGTGGAGGGAAAGATCCTCACAAGCAGAGGCAAGGTATTACATATTCTATCCGATTTAACGGTCATGCCAATAAAGTGACTGAAATTGGAAAACTGAAACTAACAGAGAAAGGCAGACAGACAGACAAAGAGTCACAGAAACAGAAATGCTGAGGCAGAAGAGCAGGTAGAGATCCAGACTAAACGGTGACACCGAAGAACAAGAGAGAGAGACAGAACGAAGCGAGAGCGGCTGCAATTACTTCAGAACTTAAATGGAACTCCCTTTGAGCCTGTCAAAACAGCCAGACTCTGGATATTGATATTAGTCTCACACAGAACCACTGGATCCATTTAACCAGTTGACAAATAATACTTCATTAATGTGTCACACTTCATTTCACGCAGGCCTTTTCAGCTGCTATCAGGATTTAATGAAGAGCTGGCTCACAATAAAGGCGGGTGTCAACAACTGTGTGGGGAGAACGCCTGGCATCATTTTGTCTTGTTCATCAAGACAGATAGACAGATCTGTGAGGACATGGATGGATGGACGGACGGATGGATAGATGGATGGATACAAAGACACTTATATTGTAGTTTTCCAGTTGTTTCATACAATTCCTCTGTCATATGATACGAACACACGTTAGGTCTTTCTTTCCTTTCTATTTCTTGTTTGGAGCCGGCTGTGTTTACATGTGATACACAGCTGTTACCATGGTTACTGTGACGTCACCTCCAGTTAAGTCGGTTGGCGCAAACTGGTGGTGGCTTATCTGATACACTTGGGAGACGCTGCGAGAGAGACTGAATCGCCACACACACCCAACGGACACCAGAGACTGACACATGTCTGGTAGGCGCTGAACGAGTAGCTTCTCCCAAGCGTTTTCCAGCGTGAAGACGGTCGTACCTCCTAAGTTTAGAAGCGCCACGGACACCTCAGCAGCGCTGGCTGTTCGAAAACCAAGTGAGGACGCTGTCGCGAAGGCCGAGCAGCTGGAACCGCCATCAGAGCGGTATGCGGCTGCGCCCCTCACTCACCTCTGTTAACCAACCAGCTCTGTGTTTTCTTTCTCTTCCTTTTCTTTACGTTGTGGTGTGACCGGGTTTACAACTTGCTGCCGTCTCGCCATAACACGTTAAAGAAATACATTGATTCATACAAAAAGGTAATGGTGTCTGGTCCCATTTAACTGCTGTGAACACAATAATAAAAGTGTATCATTCCATGCTAGAAAATGACAGGGAGACAAAGTCAAGTGCCACTAAATAAAGCTGCCTTGCACTCTTGTATTTTTTTCCCACAATATGTATTTTCAGAGATCTTTATGAAAATATATAATATCAGGCTGTTTTATTTACCGCTCAGGTCAAGACTCCAGGGGCTGGAGTGCCATATGAGAAAGATATGAGTAGTGCTGATTGATGACATTCTTACTTTGCTACCACAGCAGTACAATAAATAAGAACAGAATACAACAGAATGCAATAAAATCACAAATAAGTTCTCAGATACTACATATATTGGTGATGTAATGATTGAGAAAACGCACAGAATTATGTTCTTTTTATTTGTTTTTGTATACAGATGGATGGCAAACTTTGGCATGGATTCTATATCACTGCCTGATGAATATTTAAAATAGGGCAAAAAGTAAACCCACATGAATTACAATTTGAGATAATGACATTTAAGTTTTATTCATGAGATACCAGCATGCACTGCATACCAGAGCTAGCAATATGGTTTTGTACCAGGTGTTTATGATACTAGCAAAGTAGACTGATGACTCAAAGGCATGTTCTTTAAAGTGTTAAATTTTTAGACATGATAAGACTATATTGTAATGTCAAACGGCTGACTGTTTATCATTCAGAGTAAGGGAGGTGTAGAAGACAGTTAAGGTGTATGGGAGCTAACATCTGGCAAACACAAGCCGTGATAATTACAGTTCTTGAAGGTGTGTGGAGGAGAAGGGAGGGAAAGGAAATGAAACAGAGAGACAATGCATGTTAACAACTGTTTTGTGAAACTGTAAATCTGTCTCATCTGACAAAAACAAAAACTCTGCCCTTCAAGCAAGCTACAACGCAACGCTGCAAGCTGCTGAGGACGACTGTTATGGAAATCATCCCGTACACAGCAAACACAACTAAAAATAGTTAGCCCATTTCTTTTGCATGATGTCCAGTGTGAACAATGTCCAGAGTTTGTGAGGCAGGAGAACCAGAGAGCTGGAGAGGGAGGGGAAGGAGGCGAGGTGTGACAGACTTCATAGGTGCACCCAGTACCATCAGCTGTGATGGATTATCACCTATAGGCCTGCCCTGGAAGCGCCCTAAAATGAAATTGGAGCGGCAAGCTGCACACTACAACCTGACAGGAGCAGCTGGCCAAGGATAACCTTCATGCGGTTGTTTGGCTTCAAAGCCAAAGATGGGTCAATATAAAAAAAAGAGAAAAAAAAAAGCAAGGTCTGCAGGTTAATCTGGAGTACAAAACTTTTGAACTTGAAATGTTGTATTTTTTTGAGAGAACAGATATAAAATATGCCGCTAAATGCATCCCTCCGCTTTCTGAACTGCTGTTTGAAGTTGCTCAGGGCTGAAATCTATCCCAGCGTGCATTGGGCATAGGTGGTGGTAGTAATATAGCAATATCACAGTGTAGAAACATTCTGTTACAAGTAAAACTCATACATTCAAAGTCTTACACAAATAAAAGCATTAAAATATAATTAGAGTCCAAAAAGTAAAAGTACTCACACAGAACGGCCCATTTCATTCATTCCATTAATCATCCTTGATTCTGGTTGGGGAAAATGGGCAATATTAGATTTCAGTGAGTCTCAACCTTATATTGTGACTTATTGAAAGGCAGCGCAATGAGTGCAAATACCTCCCCACCTAGATTTTTTACCACATCTCTGTCATTATCACTCTGTCCAATTTACCTTTTAATATCCACCTGTAACCTAGCAACCTCTGATTGGTGACGTCCTGGGCTACAAAAGCTCAGCAGCATCACACAACGACAATTTCAAATCTATTTTCTCTCTGAATGTCTGAACGAGCCTTTCCTCAGCTGTGGGTAGGTCTAATAAAGACATGTAGTTGTGCATAATGCCGGGCCACACGGCCAGCACGATCAGCCAGATGTCACTCATGTAGTACTGCAGCAGCCAGCAATGCGCACACACACAAATAATATTCAGAAGTCAATATGCGACTCTGTTAATTAAGAGTTTATTTTGCCCAAACCAGACTTGGTGGTGGGTGTTGAAACAGTAAAAGATGAACCAAGATGTTTTTTTTGTGGGTTTCATTTCTTCTGTTTCTCTGAATGGAGTCTGGTGGCTTTGGCAAGAGCGATACAGCAGCTGTTTCTGGTGACGCAAAAAAGATCTTACGCTTTAACAAAAAGGTCAATTTCTGCAGGGATCCTTTCCATAATGTTGTCAGACACTTAAAATGAGCCGTCAGAGGCAAAAGCAAACACTTTTAGTGGACGTACACTGTGTAAACACACGGAGGGATTACACTGCAGCGTGCTTCGTGGCTGCCGGCTGCAGTGTTCTCACTCAATACTGGACCAATTTCCAAAATTGTTGTCTCCATTAGTCACTTAGACACAAAACATGGCAAATAGGGTCCATAAACACAGATAATATTTGACCAGAGCTTCTCCCATTTGTCCGGGACACTAAAATCTTCCAGGACACATGGACCAGCACCAATTAGAAACTCAACTTCACGATAAAACATCGCTTTCATTCTTGATAATGAAATGTAGGACGAGCTGAAACAAGCAAATAATTCAACAAGGACAGTATTTTATTTGTGTGTATTGTAATGTGTGGGTGTGTAGATCTTTTACAAGATATGTTTATGCTGTTCACGCTTGTATTGGTTTGCCCTCTAATGGATGTAATGTGCCAAAATAGATATTTCCAGAAGGAATAACCAAACATAGTTTTTTTGCCAGTTTTTACGGCCCTACTCTCTATATACACTCTTTCTCCTTGTGATAATTACAATAATTATTGTTATACAGTTTCAGAACAATGTATACTACATTAATAAGTGGTTTTATGAGCTTGATATAAACAGAATGTTAAAATGGATTATCGATGTGGTCTTCTGATAACTTGCCTTGCGTGACCTGCCGTCTTTTCTATCATCTCATGAAAACATGACTCCTGCTGTGGTACTCAGACCTGAAGCGTTTCTTATCAACTCGGCTTTTACTAAGTGAGAAGGTAAATTCCAATGAATCCCATTCGCTCATGTGTTTCACACAGTTTGGGGCTGTGATCGTTAATAACAGAAGATCTCTGTAAATTAGGGGCTGAATAATTCCAGAGGAGCTGTTGAACTAAGAGCAGAGTGATAAAACAATCCCCTGATTCAGGATTTCAGAATTTTGTGATGATGTGTTTAAAACAGGAAAAAGTCGAGCTAGAAATACCTTAAAATGACTTCAGTGACAGGAAAGATTTTGTGACAGAAATGAACCTGAACAGATAAAGGCTTGCACTGAAAATCTCACAGCCTCATACCCTTGGAGGGTATTCATGTCTGTCTGTCTGTCTGTCTGTCTGCTGTTCGTATATTAGATCTCTTTATATACTATGATAATGCTTGTGTCCCCCATGACATATTTGATGTAATATATATCAGTCAAACAGCAATCTCGCACAGGCAGAAGAACACTGAGGGCGGATAAAGATCCCAATGGATTATTTTCCAACTGAGGCTGCATCAGATACTGACTTAGCCAGCAGGAATGAACAGTAAGCCCCAAAATTCATTGCAAGAGAGAGGAATCGCATCCAAACAGGGCTTATAGTCAAGATATGCAGCCAGTTCAAACACAAAGTAAAAACAGACATCTGTGCTTCTTAATTGACTGTGTGATGCTGACGGTCTGTTTCCATTTGTGACAATATGTTCCTGCATGCTTTCTCTCCAAGGTAGCTTTGGATCCACGTGGACACAAACTTCAGTGCAACAATCAGATCTATGAATATTCTCATCTTTCTTTTTCTTTTTTGTCTGTCTCTTCATCTTTGCAAACATACTGGTCTGAGGAACACTGTGTCCATTATGACCAAAGTAAATGAAGAAAAGCAGAGCATATTGCAGCAGCGCCTGTGTACCTATGGTTCATGAGCCTAGTCAGGGTGGGGAAACTGTGCCTGGAGGGTCCCGCTGGTTTGAGAAGGTTGCTGACCTGTTTTTCTTAGCCTACGGGATGAGAGACAGTATTTCCCAGATTTGCAATATGAGCCACAAAAAAACAAATACGTGCTGTGACTAAGTACATTTGACAGTCAGTGACTCATCAACGATGTGTTATTTAACAACAGATTAAATATTAACTAGCAGCTGAACAGTCAGACTCTAACCCCTGAAGGAGGGTGGATCATAAGAGAGTAACAGATTGACGAAGAGAGGGAAAAACGAGCGGGTGATAGCGAGAAAGGCATCGAAAGGACAAATGCACAAATGGTAAAGAGAGAAAAGACAGGAAGAGGACAAATAGCAAGAGAAAGACAGAAAAAATCCAGATAGAGGGTGTCTTGATTCCAACAGCAACTACAGTATGGAGCTGCTTTCCCGCACTGACCTCCACTTAATGTCCTGTTCGTCCTGCCTCTTCTTATATCCATATATATTATGTGCTTCAAGCCAAACTGATTATTTACTGTGTGATTAAAACATTTCATCAGCTAAAACCACCATGAAAGATGAATAAAGGCAATCATGACATCGCATTCTAACACTTTTTTGTTTACCTACACTAACTTTTTCTAAACTCTTATACATCTTTTCTTTGGTTGGGCTGCAAACCAGTTTGAACGTGAATGGGGGTATGCTGCATTGTCCCATGGAATCACAAATGTCCTCATACTTCCTCCCACCTGTTCCCTCTCTGCTTCTGGCACCAGTTTCTGGTGGAGGTCATCTGCAAACAAAAGAAGGCGCTCAGTGTTGTGGGGACCAATCTGTCATTTCTGCACAACCAAACTCAAGATTGCGGCACACATTGTGATATTTGCTCGTCTCTGACCCAGAGCATCAGTGGTGGCCCATTTCCTGATGATGTTTCTTTCCTGCCAACATGTTTTTGCCAGGGTTAACCCGGTCTTGTCTACATAAAAGATTTCTTGTGGGGTCGGATTGGCCTCCAACTCCAACTCCTCCAACTAATGACATAGTATGTGTAAATCCTTTTCAGTATATCTTACTATACTATGCTGCAACCTATGCTTACATGGACATTTTGAAAAAACACCATACCTGGAAATGTTGGTGCTGGAGATCCTTGACACGCTCACAGTTCCATTCAAAAGGAACGTGATCTGTCAGAGTCTGAGCAATGGTAGTCAGGCTGATGCTTTCCACTTTGTTAAATACCAGGTTGTCCTCTACAATACCTGTCTGAACGTCTCAGTTTTATCTCATTATCAGCAGTGATCAATCTTGATGGCACGCTCTCAGTCTTCACTGTGGAGCAGTCCTTTGGAGCAGCAGCTCCCAAACGGGGTGCTGTGGCACACTGTTGGGCCATGATGCAAATCCAGGTGTGCAGTGGGATTTCATGACAACCATACATGATTACTGCTATATACTACTTGTGGCCAAACATGAGTCTTGTCTCTGGAGTCTGTGGCAGGAGGGGGAATAATCGGCCCATGTGTGTATTTTCCAGTCCAAGTTTCTCCAGGAGTTGGAGCTTTGTGGGGACCCAAGGTAAAACCTGTAGCAGACTTTTGGTTTCTGGTTCATGTAAATGGGTGTGTTGCTTTGCTGTGATTGTTGTTGGCATTAGTAAATAAAAATAAACTCAGAGAGTGACAAGAGTAAAGATAATATGTTATAGGGGCTATTTTGCACAGATATGAAACAGGAAAATTCTGGATGGTGGAAGCCACAGTGAGGTCCGGCTGGAATCTTTCACCTGCCCTCTCTCAGTGATTGGCCATGGGTTATCACATGCCACCCACCTCTCTGTCCACCTTGTCCTGGTCCAACTACTCTGCTCCCTGGACATTTTTTTTCTGTCGCTGCTCCTCTCTGTGTTGTTCTGTATCCATTATGACCAAATTGAATTCAAAAGTCCCCTTTTCACTGTGTATGTACATGTAATTGACAGAACTTTAACATGTTGCTGTCTCCAACTGAGATCATAATGTCTATTTTACACATCTTAAATCAACTATTTCTCAGAGTTTCAATGATCTGTTCAGTCAAAAATGCTGATCAACTGTTTCAGTGTAGCTTTTGAGCCGCTGTGGTCAGACAGGCTTTGAACATTGGTTTTTCAGTTCTGGCATGCTGTCTGCAAACACTTGTAAATAAGACAAGACAGATCCATAATTTTGGTATTGGGTAAATTTGTATGGAGAGAAACTGTAAGTATTTTAGAAATGCATTAATTGACAGCATATTCTGTGAAAACAACGTGAATTGATGGTATGGATCAGGACAGAAGGGTGTTGTGCTAGTTGTGTTTTGAAAATTGGACTACAGAGGGTGGTAAGACATTAGCAAGTGACTGTAATAACTCTTCAAATATGAAGTGAGGAAGTGAGAATGCCTCTCTGAGGGGAAAATTACACGCAGAGTGCCACTCTGGATACTTAAGAGGGTGGTAATGAATTAAAAAATAGTGTCAAATTGGTCATGGTAGAGTAATTTTGTACTTCCAACACAAAACTAATATTTAATCAACACATTTAACTGTTTCTGTTGTGCAACACATGTGGCAAACAATGAGTGTAAATCAGCATATGTACAGTAAGTCGTACCATTAGCAATAAGACATTTAGTGATTTTGTGTATGTGTGTAGGAATATATTCCTCTCACAGACAGATACTGAACATACAAACACACAAACAGCATCAACCAACCCTCCCTGCACACACAGCGCATCAGGCCCTTTGAGCTCTCTGTGTTGTCATCCAGGCACCTCTGTAGTTTCACTCTGGGCTTCAGAAAGAGAAAAGTGGGGAAAAAAACAAGACAACAGAGTCTTTTGAAGTCTCCTCTCTCCTGTTTTGTCAAAGAATTTTGACAAGAGTGGAGGAGGAGCGTTGATGAGAACAGGTGGAGATGGCTCCTAATTGGCTGCGCGAAGACGCGGAGGACAACGCCAAGGAGGCTTCCTGATAAACCTCAAAGCTGTGAGTGACAGCATGTGTGTGTGCATGGTGACAACATACACAGAGTATTCCACAGTGCTCGCACCTGGAGGCCGACCCACTCATTGCCGACCGCTCACTAAAGGCCTGCAACTCAATTTGCCAATCAAAACGCCACAATCAGTGCATTCATTACAGGGCTGAAGCAAATCTGCATACATTTTTCACAAACTTTGACCTGGAAATTTGCGCTATTGACCCACAGCAAGCCATCTTGACAATCCATACTTTTGAGGTACAAAGAGCCAGAGCCAAAATGGTGGACACTGTTAGCTGTGCTGTACCCTTCATGTATATTTAACCTCCTCTGTCAGAGTATAAAATGCTCTACAAAAGAGGAATGGTTTGCTGCTATATAGGAACCAATGGTTCAAATACATCTTTTGAAATCACTGTGTGAACTAATTTATCCCATCAGCAACCGAGCTAATGTGCTTGGTGGCTGACAGTTAGCAAGCTTGTTAGCTTGCTTAGCGTATCTTAGAATTAAATTATGTTGAATCCTGAGGACCAAATGCCGGGGACGATTAAACAGCACAGAGAACGTGGGAATAATTGGAAGAATTTCATTCATCATACAAAGATTGATAGCAAAAGTGTATTCATTTCTCAATGTTATCCTGGTAAGAAATACTGTCTTGGAGAGAGCATAGCAGACGTCTCATATTACAGAAGTCAACAATTGCAAATTTTGAAAAATTAAAGTGTTGTTTTTATTGATATCACGCCATCATCAGATGGCCTTTTTGCACAAATGCTATAACCTACATCTGTATCAATTTCACAGCTTGTGAGAAGGAACAGGCAGCTGTAATGCAGTATTCATTGCACTAATAATGCAGTACTTCTCTGCAGGGGTAATGAAGGACAGATTGAGGATAAGTAGGATGGGGGATTTCTATAATGACCCTTACCATACACGTGATTCAAAAGCATGCAATGTAGCAAGATCTTACTCAAGGATGCTGTTATGAGTACAAGATACAGTAGAAACAAAGCTTTTCTTCTGCTTTTCTCATCGGCTATAATGTACAGCAATGCAGAGGGGGGTTTTAAAATTCTGGATACTCTGTCAAACTGAATATTCTGTCACATCTTAACAACTGCAACACAATATGGGTCATTGTAGAAGAAGCTGAGAAATATATGTCACAATAAAAAGACAAGACACTCAAAATATGCACACATGCACACACACACACATGCACACAACTCGTTGAGAAAATCCCCAGATGCTGTTTGAGTCTCACAACCAACTTTTCAACACAACCATTAGAGGCCTGGAAGAGTGGAGGAGGCAGGAGAGAGTGAGATAAAGTGACAGAGAGGAAAAAAAGAATGGAAGAGCAAAATGAGAGGTGAGAGGAAGAAAAGCAAATGAGAAAGTCACGAATGAAAAGGGGCAGAAAGAGGAAAGAGAGAAAATCAAACGAGTAACAGGAAAAAGTGAAGAGGAAGGAAATCATCAAAAAAGCAACAAGAGAGAAAGTACGAAAGACAGAGCACAAAAAAGCGAGAGAAAGACGATGACAAAGACAAGGGGAGAGTAGAGAAAGCAAAAGTAGAGAGCGAGCGATGTGCTGTCACTGAGTGAAATGCCACCCAGCCTGTCACATATCTCTACAATATTAATTACACTGTGCCACGCTTCTGAATAATGGAACAGCCCTATTTAACCAGACTGAATAATTTAGCAGCTGCTTGGCCTAGTGTATATAACAGGATCGATAAGCACCAAGTACAGGTAATGAAATTCCAAAGGGAACCTCAAGGAGGAAAGTTGAGTTCACCTGCACTCAGAGTTAGAGCCCATCCACAGTGTGTTAATGTGTGCACACCCGTTTTATTTACTGATGCATTATGTGTACTTAGAAATAGAGTTTTTTGAGAAGTCTCTGTGTGTGTTTGTGTGTTTGTGTGTTAGCTTGCACTCTTGGTGTATTTATGCAGAGCTAAGGCGAAGTGTGTGGAATTCTTACATAGAAAACAATACAGGTGCAACACGGCACCATTATTTATTTTGTCTCTCTTGCAACTGAACCTGGTGAGAGCTCTGATGCTGGATTGACAGGTTTATGTAAGGATACTTGAGCGAAGCACCCATTTAAAGCATTTTATGCTCATAAAGTTCTCCATCAGATCAATGTTTAAAAAACAGACCCACCTGAGGGAAATTGAACTTCTCAGCAACGGTTCAGGTGATTTATTGTCAGTGTTGGGTTTACGTAAGGTATAGCAACGTGGCTTACACTGACGGTGTGCAGGCGATGTGTTTTTCTTAACCTTCATATCGAGAAACAGGCTCAGTGAGAGCAATGCTATCTATGTTGTTAACTAGATGTTTATTCAACACAATCAAGTACTTATTTTAACTCAAATCATCATCTTTAGTTACGGGTTAGGGTTGGGGGTCACTTTCCCACCTGGTAGAGCCCCACCAGGGCTTGAACTGGTCATCCTTCCCATATTTCAGATTTTTTATCAGAACTGAATCCACAAAGAAATTAAATCAAACAGTCCATATGAAACCAAAATCCTGAATAACATCTCCCTCTCTTTCTACAATCCCGATC
Source organism: Chaetodon auriga (assembly GCF_051107435.1). Taxonomy (NCBI): domain Eukaryota; kingdom Metazoa; phylum Chordata; class Actinopteri; order Chaetodontiformes; family Chaetodontidae; genus Chaetodon; species Chaetodon auriga. Next base: position 13,591,531 of record NC_135074.1, on the reverse strand, counting down.
CCAATATATTTGGGACGCTGTTTAAAACATAAATAAAAACAGAATGCAGTCATCCACAAACAAACTGTGTTTACCAACGATGGTTTAAAGAAGTGTTGAGTCCATGTAATCTCCTTCATACAATCATGTGTTCACAAAGTGGTGAACCTCTCTCCATCCTTGCTTGTGAGCGACTGAGCCTTTCCAAGATGCCCCTTTCATACCCAATCATGATACTATCAGCTGTTACCAATCAACCTGTTTACCTGTGGAATGTTCCAAACAGGTGTTTTTGGAGCATTTCACAACTTTCTGAGTCTTTAGTTGCTCCTGTCCCAACTTGTGTGAAATGTGTCGCTGGCATCAAATTCAGAATAAGCAGATATTTACAAAAATCAATGAAGCTGATGAAACAGTACATATATTTTATTTGGACTGTTTTCAACAACTATATGCCAAAAATGAGCCAATTATCACATTCTGTTTTATTTATGTGTAACACAGTGTCCCAACCTTTTCGGAGTTGGGGTTATACAGCTCCACTGTTGCAGAGTGGCCTTTCAGCACATAAGTGCATAAGATTCATTGATATTGAAGACTGGATGTGTTACAGAAAAAACAGAACTTGCTCACTCATCACACGCAGCCCATGATGAATGAACACTGGTGTTTTTCCCCTGGCTCCACCTGGCCTGCATCAACAAGGTTTAGTCCACTGGGATGTGCACACTGCGCTTCTACTCTAAGATGATGTAGTTGATGTCACAAAAAAGAGCCTTTCTGGGCTCTGATTAACTTTTAAAATTTGAACTGTTTTTGGTTTATAAGCTTATGCAAAGAGCAATAACTGTGTTTTGTGGCAACCTTCTGCCACAGATACAGATAGAGATATAGCACAGACATATGTAGACAGAAATATTCCTACAACCTTGGAATATACATAGTGTAACTGCAAACACACAAAGACACACACATGCAGACATAATATGTTGTCAGCGGAAGAGCGGCTTGCATGTAAACTGTTGTATTTAAGATTTAACATTCACATTCACACCAGGCTGCTCTCCTGACAAAAGGTTGAAGCAACAGTGGCTTTGTCCTTCCAGTGAAAATGTTTTCAAATTCTGTATGTTTGTGTGTATCCCTTAGGTAATCGTCATGTGCATGCATTCACATGTGAGCAAGTGTCTATGCGAATGTCTTGAGGGAGGCTGTGTGTATGTACAGTGCTTCTGCTGGGCACGGCAACCGAACAATTAATCAGCCCTGCCATCCTCCCCTCCCTGGGAAATGGATGTAAGCAAAAAGTTAAAAGACTTAATTCATAAATAAATCACACAGTAAATAATAGGTGTTTGTGTTGCCCACGACAGTACACAAGGCTGTATGTAAGCCAAGGGAGGGAGAAGATTTACTCTCACACGCTGCACATGCTGGATGAGGCAAGACTGCTGAAGACAATAAATATGCATTACCGGTGGATGGGAGTGAATACAACAGGTACAAAAAGGCAAAGGATGAGGCAAGAATGAAGGAGATCGAACAAAAGAGAGTGGGGAGGAGGAGGAGGAGGGGTAGGATGCTGGAAGAGAATGAGACATGAGGGAATCATGAAAGAGGCAGAGATGGAGCAAAAAGCACATGGAGAGAATGAGAAGATGCAAGAATGCAGAGGAGAGAAAGTTGGAAGATAACAGAGATGATGATATATTGCAGAGATGGAGAAATGAGGAGAAAGAGGATGGAGTAAGACAGAAGGAGGGGGGGGGTTACTGTACTGCATGTTAGATACAGCACCATAAAGCATACATCTTTGCTCAACAGCTGTGTTTACATGAACAGTTTTGCTGCAAAAAGTTAAATATCCATCCCCGTTTAACATTTGAAGGTTTTTATTAACGTCCACACTACATTCATCCTGGACATGCAGGACTTAACACAAGAAGAACTGAAGACAATGCAGCTCGATGCACAGGCACCACTGGCACTGCTTTACTTTTTCAACACACTCAGTCAGAATACACGCTTAACACGCCATGAAATGATTAAATATTCACATGCAAAAAGAGAGGGAGAGAGATAATCATATGCACACACGATGTACTTACTCAAGCACATATTTTCTAGTTTGCTGTGAATCCTTACAGGCATTGAGCCATAGCCTATAGAGTTATTACACCTCCACATTTTCTCTCTCTCTCTCTCTCTCTCTCTCTCTCTCTCTCTCTCTCTCCCATAATCAGCTCATTCTCCGACTTGGTTTCTCTCCCAACTCATCTGGACAACCCAGCCATCAGTGAGGTCATTGTCTCTCAATGAATGGTCATTACTTCGGGGATAAAATGTACTTCTGGGCACTGCTTGAAGCTACAACAACCTTGTCCATTTGCAGCCTGCCTTTTGTAGCCATTTAAATTGGTCAAGGTAGATACAAAGTGATGATGCCTAATGCCTCAATAGCTAAAAAAAACATCCATCAGAGTTCAGTGATTTGCTGCACTGAGCCAAATGATGGATGATCATTTCCTTTTTATAATCATCTAATTTTTTTCTTTTTTTTTTTCTTTTGCGTTAAACCTATGATATCTCTTTGAAATCCTCAGATGCATTTTGAAGTCTCATTTTAACACCTCTGACAAATAGCAGAATCATAATTTCTAATTTTGTTTTCAATTTCCTGCTGGTCGTTTGCGCAGGTGAGCACCAATTGAATCAATGTCCTGACAAGCAGAGATCATCTGTCTTGAACTACACTACGAGACTCTCCACAGATACACCAGGGTCTTCTTCATTTCATTTGTGGTCAGACAGACGCTCTCTACCTTGCTGTAGCTGAGAAAATTATATTTTGGGTTCAATCCTTCTTACACACAAACACACATGCATACACACATGCGCCTGTGTCTTCAAATATCCCTCCCCATCCCCCTGCGGAGCCTGCCTTCTTCCCAATGACTTTCATTTTTATTAGTGCACTTGGCATCTGATTAATTCCCTTTTGGGGTGTTAATTAGCTGAGCTGCTTTGCTCTGACTGTCTATACACAATAAGGTCAAGACAACAATGACAAAACCATCAGGTTTCTTCAAGAGCAACTCAAAGGTTCACTGCCTGTGACAATACAGGCCCTTTTTTTTAACAGACAAATCAGTTTCTTTTGATTCTGACATGAATAGCAGCAGAAAAAACGAGGTGACCTGCACAAACATGAGTGAATTCAAACAGTAGTCTGACTACGGCTCTAACAAGATTGTCCTCACCAGAACAAAAACTGCTTTGGACGTTTGTGCAAATGTCCTCTTTGTGTTTCCCAACAAGCAACTTCTCACTATCTTGCAAATTCTCTCTGCAGCAAAGGCCAAAGTATCATGACAGTGCTACAGTGTGAGGCTGCACGCAGATAGATAACAAAAAGCTGCACCCTCATTCACTGGGGAGGCACCACCATGGGGTGCAAACAGGACAAAAACTGAACATCAGCCCAGAGTGCAACATCACCCAGCAAAGTGCAGCACTGACAAATTGGAAATGCGCATTCTTATAGATAACCTTGTAAAATAAACCTCATGTTTTTACTGTTTACTTCACGATCCTCACAAATATTGCTGCAGTGATCATTTTCTAGAATTGTTAAATCTTTCCTTGTAATGTTACAAACCACTGCGCTTTGTTTCACCATCTGATTGGCCTTCAAACTGGTGAAGATACAACTCAACTATGACACCATGTCCTGTCTCCGTCCAACAAATGGTATTTCATTAACTGTAACCCAATTTATGTGACCACTGTGGCCAAAAAGCATAAGTGCACAAAAGGCAGTTTTTGATGAAAAGTTAATGTGAAACATGGCTTTCAGGGGACAGCGACAATAGATGACAGTCTTACATCAAGGATGTTTCCAGTGAAATCAAAATGGATTGGATTTTTTTTTCCCACTGATGCAAAACACAAATGTTTGAGTGTCATCCCTTCAGAATGAAAGAGCCATGGCTGATTTGTAGACATCATTTTGCGCAGATGTTCAACAACCACTGGGAAAAAATGTTTGTGGAGGACGCAAAGCAAAGATACCAGTTTCTCCCCTGACAGCAGCCTCAAAAGACGAAAATGCAGCACAGCCCTAAAATAGCCACTTTTTTTCGACTGAGAAAGCTCTCTGCTGTGTTCATTCAGCATTGCTCTCTCCACCTGCACACCCTGAATGCAACACTATCAGGTGTTTCTAAATGGAAATCACTGGAGGAAAATTGTTCCACCAAAAAAGTAAATTAAAACATTCATCACAACAAACTTAGATTGATTATAACCAACAACATGAGAGTATCCAAGGGTTCAAAGTTTTTGTTTGTATGAGAAACAATCTGTCTCAGTCACTCTCGCTCAGCAGCACCACCGACACTCACTGTAACAGCGGCCTGCGTTGCCATGGCAATTAACTTGCGAATATCAAAGTCACAGAGACAAGAGGCTTATGACTTTCACACAGAGAGATCACTCAAGTGACAAATGGATTAATTAAAGGTTGGGCTTACTTCTACCCTGAAAGCAGTGATTGCATTATGTCCCCTGATCACAGGCAAACAAAGGCTTCTCGCCAACAATCGACATTTTGTGCAACTCCACATACAGTAGTATTCCCAAACAGCTTATATCTGTGGGAACACGACGGGTAAGCAAGGAATAATATTTTTTGCACACAGATGTGATTTTGGCCGATCCTTTCTCTTGGGACTTGGGTTTAGTGTTAAAGGATTATTTCAACATTTTGGGAAGTATACTTACCTGTTTCCTAGCCAAGAGATGAGAGGATCTAACTTGTTTGTGTCGAACGATGTTTCAACTGTCAGTGATGACGCAAAACAATGATGATTAATGATCGTCCAAGATCTCAATTCACTGCTCACTGTAGAGCACGCTAAGTGTGGGGAGCAGTGAATAAATGAGCGAAGGAGCGGTTTGTGACAGAAGACCAGGCAAATAAACATCCCAGCACATCCCTCCATGTAATTCATGTCAGTTTCTAATTTGGCTTTTATACAGGTTGAACAAGCAAGATATCATGTGTTAGTGAGCTCTGGAGGTGTTGGCAGGAGGATTTTGTTACTTTTGGACAAAGCCAGATTAACTGTTTCCCCATTTGCAGCAGAGCTCGAAGGGGCCTGGTACTCACCGGTCATCGGCCCCAGCACTTCTGCATGTTGCTCTTTGGGGTGCCGTGACTTTTTCTTGCACATGGTCACTTCTCACAAGCTGCTGGTACTCTTTTCTGCCCTCTCCATATCACGTTCTCTGGTCGATTCATAATGGCCGTAAATAAACTGCATTACCCAGGGGGCACTATGTGACGCTCACCTGTTCCCATTCTCGCCTGCCTGCTTTACTCTGTCAGTGTTTGAGGTCCTTTGTTTGTGTGACATGCTAAAATTAGAGAGGAGAGAAAGTATGCAGGAATGTAATACTTTACGATTTGCTGGTTACAATAAAAATAAGGTTAACATAAATTTAGGGGCAAAGGTCAGACATGTGGTACTGTTAGTTAAAGCTATACTCAGCTGTAATTGATATTTTTATAACAACAATGTATTAAATGACAATGTAAAAAAACTGCATGAAAACATGAAACGAATCGTTCGTAGTTAATAACCGACAGAGAATTAACACCTGATTCTGCAGCTCCCCTCGGCTTTACTCCCTCAGTTTTATAGTGAGTTGCAGCTCATTATTTTGCTCTCTGGCCCTCATCTTTATTGTTTTGGTGTACTTTCACAACTCTAATAGCGCTGTTTTCAGCAGGAAACTGCTTTCAGTGAAAACAGCTCGAAGAATTCAATGTACACTACAAGCTCAGCACCCACACAGTTAGCCACTAGCTGTTGAACAGAGTGAAGCTAAAGAGCCAGATGTTTCCTTCAAGAGTTGAAAGAGACTAAAAACACAGATAAAGTGAGTGAATCTTGGATTTATATTGGCCAGGTAGCCAGAAACACAGCTCCAAGTCAAATGTTTGCTGCCGAGTTCACCATATCGGCACAAAAGGTGATGATATGTCAGTGTTGTGTTCACAACTTGTTTCTCCTTCCCCCGAAGTGACCAAAAAAATTAGCTATTGCAGGTTTAAAGTTGATTTTTAGCAATGAATATACGGTATGTATGGAGTGTGCTGAATGATGCGTACAAAAATATGTGTGTGAGTTTGTAGTGTGTCTGTGCTCGTGCATGTGTGTGTAATAGGTTCAAGTTTTTCTCCTTTAGGCTTTGCTGAGTGTATAAGCAAAGCACACCGATGAATAATGAGGCTATTACAACCACAGCAGACCACAGAGCACTGTCTGCTCTCATTCAATACCCTTGGACCCCTGCTCTATATTTTCTTTCTATGAACCACTCCTCCTGGAGCATCACGGGTAATTCAATATTCACTTTATGGAATGAGTCCTGTGGAGAATTGGTAAACTTGTGCCTGTGTGTGTGTGTGTGTGTGTGTGTGTGTGTGTGTGTGTTTGATATTTAAAACTTAAATACACATAAGCAAGCCATTTGTGGGAGCATTTTATTGACCTTCCTTTATTCTGAAAGCCCCTTACTTAAAATGAACTCACGGATACATGACTCACCCTTGGCTTTGCATTACCTTAGCAGGATTTGAAATCTCCCCTCCCCTCAGAACGACCAGCAGCTATACCGCAGTTAAGTCATTTTCTGAAGTACAGCCATATCTGTGCGGATGCCCAGACCTATAGCAATCAAGCAAAGGTACAGAAATGGCCCTACGTCTGGCTTGTGCTCACTTAATACACACACGCACACACACACACACACACACACACACACACTTACATATGCTGCTTTCCTTCAGAGTCAGAGAGAGTTAGACATTTCCCTTTGTAGTCCTTCATCAGGATCACTGAGAAACCTGCAGGATCACAGTATCATCCACCCCCCCGCCCCGATCCGCCACATATAGCAATGAGGAAAAAAACAGATAATTAGTACGTCTTTGTGTTTGTGTGACAAGCAGAAAGAGAAACAGAAACAAATATAAGAGAGCCATTGCATACTTCATAACTGTGATTAAATATCTTTTATTTCAATTCCTCAGGGTCAACTGTTTTGCATACTATCACTTAAAACTAGATACAGAAATGTAACGGGTGTACTTTGGACTGAATCCTTAAAAGCTTATGTCAAGTATGAAGTAAAAAGTGTCAAAGTCTGTTTTAAAAAGATAGAGACTGTATTTTGTGTGACAAATGCTGTTATTGTGAAGACTCAAGGTCAGGGTTGTCCTGTGGGATCCAATACAAAGACATGGTCAGATCCTTAATCCTCATGGCAGTAATTAAGTAGCAGAATTATAATTTACTAACTTTGTTGACCGATTCTAATCATGAGCAAGAAAGAAAAAATGTTTTGAAAGTGTGTCCAAGGAAATACAAGTCCTTTAAACAAACCTTGCCTGGAGCGTGCTTAGTTGTATTTAAGCCAGCCAGCCAGGAAGACTGCACATCCCTCCCTGACCTTGTCACCTCCTGCAGCTTCTGATAATGGTTGCTCTGTGATCTGTTCCCCCGTGTAAAGACATCTTTGCACCTCCCCAGTGGTTGGCTTTACATCTGTCCCAGTTCAGCTCAGAGCGACGTGAGAAGACAGTGAAAAGAAAATCAAAGACAATTTACTGTGACTGACAGTTGGACTTTCATAGGTGGGCTTTGTCTTCCAGCCACTGTGGTTTTATCAGCACTTACACTCTTCTTTATTTCAAGAAGAGTTTTTGGAGTTTAAAAAAAAAAAAAAAACGTTAAATGGCTTTTTATTCTTCCCTCTTGGTCCTACAGCCTTCTGCTCACATCCTCAATGAATTTTTTTTAAAAAAACTGTCTAAAATTCATAGCGTCATCAGCCGCGCTCCCGTCCTCAGTTCCCAGGTCTGCAGCTACTTTGATGCCATCTCGGCTGCAACACGGAGCCTGTTCCCATTTACAACTACGATCAAAGAAACAATCACACTGATCACTCAGCTTTTGGAACGACAGGCGACAAGTCGGAAAAGATGATTCACCCATGCTGAGAGAGGAAGGGAAAACCATATAATCACGCGCGTTTTTATTTGCAGTACACCTCATCAGGTTTAAATGCAACCGCAGGTTACGCAGAAGAAACACACACACACAGCGAGGAGCTCCACTAAGTGGTGAACATGTTAAATCTTTAACATGGACGTGATTCATTAATACAGGATCAGATATTAAGCAGCGGTGGAAGGCGTCGGCACATTCGTTAGAACGCATAGGAGGTGACTGCAAGCGGAGACGGGAAGATAAGAACAGTGGAGGGAAGGTGAAGGAGACGGAGAAAGAGGTGTAAAATAAACACTCGCAGGTACGACACACACACAGACACACACAAGAATGTGCTCGCTGCCTACCTTCCTCAATTGACTTCACTTACAGATGTCCACCCACGCACACACATCAAGGAGGGGCATTAAGAGTGGCAGAGAGATGTAAACACTTCAAACGCAGCTACAAACAGACAGAAGTCCCTGACTCCTCTAAGACTGGCATGGTAACAATAATCTGATAACACTGTGTAATACTGATGATGTGAAGAGATTTTCTCTTCAAATCAGAATTCATGTTTGGCTGCAGCTCAAGGACAGGCTGGTTATACTGTAATCTTGTAAGACCTGCTGAACATAAAAGTGCCACATTTAATGAGTCTCTAGGAGAAATTTACTAATAACATGTAGAAGATGACCGATAAAACAGATTCATTGAATACACACATCCCGCCCCTTCCATACCTTCAAATCATTCCCTCACCTTTATTAGCTTTAATAAAAGATTTCATTTAAAATGACTCGTCCAGCTCAAGGACAACAGCTAAAACTAAAACTTAACCTGGGATGCTCACAAACATCTCAAGGGGTAGTATCTGCTGAGCCAAAGCACATTCATCAACACTCTGGCAGGGAGCCCATACCGTGGTGAAGCGCATTTATATTGCATCAACAATTTTCAATTCAATTTGGCACCAATAAAAAACATATTTTCCTGGGCTTGGATTCAAAGCCTTCACTGCCAAACAAAAAGCAGCAATTAGAGTAGTGGGCATCTTAAAGGAAGATGAAAGTGCATGAAATCCCTCAGTTACCAATTATGACACTCGCATCTCTTATGGGTGAAGTATTCTCAGTCTGGTCAGGCTTTTCAGTAACCCAACATAAGGCATGCAAAAAAAAAAAATTATGCCCTTTAACATCTTAAATTGCATAAAATTACATACACGACACATACACTAAAAATGTATTTAATCTATGTCCCACCATCTGTCCCTGCCAAGTTTTTTTATTATTTGTTGTTGTTTTTTCTTTTTTTTTTTTTTTTTATTTTGGCCCAAAATCATGATTCATTCATGTTTTCCCACCTAACACAGCTGCACGTAGCGTAGAGTTTTCTGTAATATTCATGAGTGTCTGTTAGTGCAGACTCTCTTTGTCTCATGCTCACAGATGTGGCACTAAACCACACAAAATGCTAACACTCTATACTGTATGTCGTTATTAAAATAGCTATTTGTTTTCTTGTTTGTTTTATAATAATCTATAAAGAGTTAAGGTGTAGATACAATGTTTTCCCACACCAAGTTGTTACAGTAAACTACTCTGCAGATTTCTATATTATTGTAGTAATGTCAGAGGGACTGTATTCTCTATGCAGGCAGGTTCACACCCTTCATTCACTGCAGTTCATGCGTCGTAAGGGAAGAATCATGGCCACTCTCATTTGCATGTGAGTGATAACTTTACAATATGTGTCTCTGCTGGATCCGGGGGATGGTATTAATAAGAAATACCTGTATGTGCTGTAGAGTATAATAAAGTAAAATGGGATGCACAGACCGAATTTTAAGCCCAAAAGTCTGATTGGACTCACCGTCATTGCTGCTTTGTCTGAGTGACGTGCTTCACACAACAGAGCAATGCGTGACTGTAAGGCTGAAATGTGCTGCATGAGCTGAAGCAACAACCTCATCTATTTCAATGTTCAATGGAAGGTGAACTTTTTCTCCATCCCCAAAGCTTTAATGATGCTTCAGAGCCATAGTTAGCCTGCGATAAGCAATATGCAATGTGTTTTCCCTGCAAATTGCAGTTTTGTGTTCCGATATGCAAATCTTTAAAGCTCTTTAAGTTTGTCCAACAATAACCAGACCACCATTTACTCTGAATGGGACCATAATTTACAACTGAACACCTGAAATTAGCAATTGAGACCGTAAGCGCATTAGTAAACTGTTCACTAGGGTAATAAACCAAGTGAGAATTAGGCTCATTTTCTCATATGCTTACAGAAAATCGGACTTCTTTTTGCAGCCAGCGGTGACGCCCCCTGAAGGCCATTAGAAAGCATGCAGGCTCGACGCACATCCACACTGGCTTCACTTCTCAGACTCAGAAACTCCGTCCACTGTTTATGCAGCATGGAGAGAACCAGTCTGTCTCTCAGATTGCGAGAACCTTTGAACGTGATCAAGGGAGGCACAGGTAGAATATTGTCCTCTGGCAGGAAGGGTAAAAACATCAATGTCCTCAGCAGTAATCCGTCTCTAAATGATATCAGCTCAGTGCCTCATCCTTGATCACGTTCAAGCGTTCTTGCAATCTTCTCTGTAACTCTGTAAACACAGTTCTACATACTAAAGACCGCGTAAACAGAACTATATTTCCCTGATACTTTGCACCCTGAATGCCTCCTGCCTTTGTCCTTACAAATCTATCCTCTCCATTTCTTTCATCTATCCTCATTCCTCCCTCCCTTCCCTCCTTCCTTCCTCTGCGGCCCACTTCAGCGCAGAGGGAATGGCAGCAGCGACTTCAATAATTCACTTCCCCTCAGAACAGGTTGTGTTTGCATTGCAGGGTGCTGCAGGCGAGAATAGAGAGGGCAAGGAAGAAAGATTAAAAACAAGGAAGAATGAAGAATGAAGTCGAAATGGATGAAGACTGTGAAGAGAAAGAAAGAATGAAAGTAAGAGGAAAAAAAATACAGCAGAGGAGAAAGCCTGTGGTGAGTAATCACGATGTGGAAAAACAGAAAAGAGGAAGAATAAACAGAGGGAAATTGTTTTAGGGCAACAAGTCAGCTCTTTGGAGTCTCTTGTTTAAGTCCTAAAAAGTGAGAAGAGTAAAACAATGGAAGAAGTAGGAGGAATGTTGTTATAAGAGAACATATTGAGAAAGGCTCCCCAATGCGGACAGCGAACAGATGAGGATGGTTAGAGTCTGATAAAAGCCGAAGCAGCAGTAAGCCAGCACCTATCGCTGAAATATTCTCTATCTGTGAATACCTCACAAATACCAACTAAGCCTCAGAAGTCTCCGCCTCCAACTCCGCGAGCTCTTTTAGATCCACAGTGGTGCGTTCGTGTGTGCGATGTCTGAAGCAGGTTATTTCAGCGTTTAATCCTTTACCTTGGCTCGTTGGAGCAGACGAGACCAATGGCACTGAAAACCTGAAGGGACTGGTGGAACACACGGGACGACAGGCTGCGGTGTGGTTCACGAGGAGTAAAATTACTTCACGAATACAACTACTTTAACATTTAAGTCATTTTTTAATCATAAAAGGGAAAAGAGTTCACTGGTTCCAGCTTCTCAAATGTGAACAGTTGCTGCTTTTCCACTTTTACCATTCCATTATCTTAAACAGAATATCTTTGGATTTTGACTGTTGGTGGAACAGAACAAGACATTTGAAGGCATCATTTCTGACTGAGGGAAACTGTGATGAGCTTTTTTAAAAATGGATTGAATAGATTTGTTTCCTTGCCAAACTTTCAAAGACGGCAACAAGCCGCTTGTGTGTCTGTGACTGTGATTGAGATTCTCTCGTACCACCTGAGCAGAGTGAATCACAAAGGAACCAAACGTAAAATTGCCCTTTCGCAAACTTTTTCAAACATGGTTTGGGCTAAGGCAAATAAAGTTGAGGTCGCTCCCTCGTTCCCACCTTCTCTCGCTCTCTCACACTGACTCGTTCCCTCTGTTTCTTTCTCATTTTCTGAGCCCCTTGTCGGTCTAGCTCTCTGTCTCTGGGGAAGCCTTTCTTCTTTTAGCTGCTCTGTATCTGGCCCTGCCCTTTCCAATGTCACTCTCGCTGTGTCTCCCTCTGTTTTTTAATATGAGCCTTTCACTCTGCCGTGTGTCCTTTCTGTCTGCTTTCATAAGCCACGTCATTTCACTGAATGTCAGAATTCAATTAGATTTGATGAGCTTCACTGATGTGTTAATACCTGAAGCGGAAAGGTGGTGTTGTTGATAAATAAGTGAGGTGATGAATTGCAGAGAAACATGGTTTCATGTAAATGAACTGGTGTACATCACAGCTGCTCGGGAAAACGGCTGTTGCCTCAGTCTGCATTAAGGCTGCATGGCATTGATCAGCTGACGAATCAGGATTTTGCAGAGTGTATCTCTAGTTTCTCTGTAAGAAAGTGTGAAATTTACCAGATACGTTACAGTGCTTAACAGCACCTCCTCCTCCTCCTCAGATGAAGGATGTCTGGAGAAATTATTTCTTATGTGGGCTAACATGTCCTTACTGAGCCACAGGCATCACAGTGATTGAGTTAGAAATATTATTCTCATACATGCACCTGGAAATAGAAGCTCTCATTTGTTTTTTAATGTCTTCTCCGAACAAGTTTTCTCCAGTGAGAGCTGCTTTTAACAATTTCACAAATTAAGACTCAGATCTCACAAGATTTTGATTAAGTCAAGACTGCTACATCTCTTTTCTGCATCCATCTTTTGCACAGACATCATGTTCTTTGGATACTTTGATTTATTTTGGGCACAGTCTGTCTCCATGTTCCTCCTCTGCAGCCACGCTTCTGTTTTTCCAGGCCCTTCAGTGCTATTCTCCAGTTATCCACCAGATGCCGTTGGACTTTCTTTTTTCTCCCCATGACCTGACGGCCCCACCCAAGCACACACCTGTTCTCACTTCTTTCATGTGCTCTGCAGTTAGCTGGTCATTCCTGCCGACCTCCATCACCAGCCACTCGCTATATGTACAGCTCTATTTCCTGTCTTTCTTGCCAGATTGTCAAGTCAGAACCATTCTGGGAACTTAAACATCATTTATCTGTTACCTCCATCTGGAACCTGCTTTTACTTGCTTGACTTCTGTGTTTGACCTTTTGCCTTTATTGGACTTTGGATTCCTGTCGGCTCCATTTTGCATTTGTTTACTTGTGTTCGACTGCCTTCTGGTTTTCACCCTTGCCTGCTTTGTGAAACTAAGATTTGTTACTTCCTATTAAATCACTGAGCTCGTCCTGTCTGCCTGGTTTTGTCTGCATTTGGGTCCCTGTTGCTCCCACCGCCCTGACACATTGCGCTTAGCCATCGAAGGTTCCAAGCACATTTAGTGCAGCCTATTTGTATATGAACTGATAGAAAAAACTGTTTTGTCAAGGCTCAGGATGTTGGACCTTCAGTTCATGGCCGAGAACTTAGCAGTGTTTGCCAACTTCAGGAAAAGCTTGCAGCCCTCTCTGGATTCATCCAGCAACTGAATGCTGGGCTGAGCATGGAGCCAGCTCCAGCTCCTGAGTTGGCTCGCCTCCTGCCAACCCCTGACAATTTTCTTTTTTTTCTTTATCTCTCCTGACATGTTTCTTTTCTTGAATTTTATATTTTTCACTTCCTCGCCTCATGTTTCATTGCCAACCCTTGCATTTAGAGTGGAGGGCAACATTGTACAGGGAAATGTGTTATTTAACTGTGAATATGATAATAAACACTTTGACTTCACTTGATCTCTTCCACATCACAATTTATTAGAACGATAATGTGGTTATCCTGGTGGTGGTTTCCAGGTCTGAGTGACTCTCACCCAGGCGTACTTATGCCTACCTGGGTACTTAGGCATTTTCCAGAGGGTACAAATAAAAATTAAGGAGAAGCTGCATTAAATTGATCAAACCAAAATTATGATATTGTTTTTTTGGGGAAATAAACACACAAATAGAATTAACCTTCTAGCTACCAGCTACAATAGTCCACCTGCACAGAACACCACTCAGACAAAACTTAATCAATGTAACATTTAAAAGAGCGCTCCAGGTTTAGAATTGCACTGCTATGACATTGTTGGATTCATGATGGACAGTTCTTTTGATCAAAATAGCTGCATTGGAAGCAGAGATATATTCTTTTTTTTTTTTTTTTTTTTTAACTCCACACATTCCTCTTCCTTGTCAGAACCTGGCACTTCCATTATCCACAATGCAACGTCACAGCCAATAGTCACAGATCTAGGTGTGCCATGCTACAAGCAACAAAAGTAGCTTTGAGCTGCTAGCATAGCTAGATGAGTGGGCTACACTTTTCTCAAACCTAAATGATATTCACTCAAGTGACATCACTTGAGGACATTTGGCAGATGTCAAGAAGCTCTCTCTGAAGCCACAAAAGGCTTTATACAACTGTTTTTCCATGTGGTAGTACTCTCCAAGAAGTGTAAGCAGACACTGATGTATAAAATCAGCGGAGTTCCACAAAAAAACTGCACAAAAAAACTAGTTAGCGAGTGAGCAGAGAAGTGGAGATGGATTGCTAAAAGTAATGGATAAAAAGTCCAGCTTTTGCCAAAATCCAGTCAAATGAACTCATTTGGAACATGACGGGTGGTGTGGATGAAGGGGTATTTGAACTTATTGGGTAGGGCTGTGGGGTACGTCACTCACAGAAAGGTGTCATCCACACTCAGCTAGGTTCTATGTGAACTGGGCAGCACGGTTTGCATAAAAATACAGTAAATTTATTCTCTTTCTTGTGTAACTGTCAAATTCCTGCCAGGGTTAAAACTGCACTTCATCTAACAAGCATTTAATTGACTGCACAAGGAAGATAATAGTTACATTTGAGTCTCTTGTTTGTTTTGCCTCCCCTCACCCAAATCAAATCGCCTCTCCTCATGGTGCACCTTTCCCTCTGCCCTCATTTCCTGCGGTTGCTGCTAGCCCAAGCTGTCTGCTTGCTCCCCAGTGTCAGCCCTCCACCCCGCTTCCCAAAGCCTGTCGGCAGCTTTCAATGACAGTGTACGCTATGTCCTATATATGCAGTAAGTGGAGAGGTGGGTGGATGCTTGCCACTGAATCGGCGGATGATAGCGAGAAGATGACAGGGCTTTGGAGGAAAGAGGTGCTGGGTGTGAAGAAAGGATATAGTGAGGAGAGAGGAGGAGGAATGAGAGAGCAAGGAAGCGAGGATGAAAAGTGATGAGGAGAGTTAAAGGGGTGTATCTGTGGAAAGGGTTTGGATGAAGGGGAGAATTAGGATGGAATGAGGATGTAAAGTAGAGAATGGCTACATTTTGCCCCATTTTGACATGTAAAGGGCAGCTATATGGATGGCTGAGAAGGAAAAGAGGATCAGAGCGAGAAGAAGGGAAGAGAGGAGGATGACAGGAACATCTTTCTTGACAGGTACAAGTTTAGTAGATGGGTAAAGACAGAATGAGGGAGGAAGAGGAGGTAGAGAGGGATCAGGATGTGTAGCTGGTGGCAGGTAAATTGCTACACTGACAACATGGGGACTTTTTAACATATCCAACAGATTATAGCCCATCTCCTCTGAGCCAGCTGAGATGCATGGAGAAAGACGGGAAAGTGTGAGAGCAGCAAGCTAAACATTTCAAACATTTAAAGTGCCAGATTTTTTTTTTTTCCACTGAAACCGTCAGGAGCAGGGGAGGAAGGGGGAGAACGGTTTGCTGCTGAGGGTGAGCAGGTTTGAGAGAGCGAGTGCAAACGAGAACTAGAGAAGGAGAGGGCGAGATCTCAAAGCAGCACGCATCGCTGAATTATTGAGGCCAGACGTGTGTAGAAGCAGAAGATGGATTTCCAGCGTTGATCCCTTCCCGCTGTCAGAAAGTTTAGTCGGACACGACCAACTCCGGCAGTTGCGGTTGTTTTCTTGTTGTTCAGGGGTTTTCAGCACACACCGCAGGGAAAGGCAGAACATATGTGGGAGGAGCAGCCTTGAGAAGTGTAGTTTTAGCATTGTGTGTGTGCTCCCTGCCACTCTTTAAGTCTGTGCATATCTGTATTATACGGTTTTCCCTGGCAGCCTGTAGCTATGTGCAGGTTTTCTATGAAGTGACAGATCAGTATAAGTCTGTGCTGAAGGTGCGACAGGCGGCGAGAAAGGCTGCCAGTATGCATAGCACTTTGCACGCTGTGAAACCTCACCATTTGCTCAGTGTGAGTCAACAATATCACAAATATCTTTAAGCTCCCTGAGGAGATTAACACCTACTGTAAAGACTGGCACAGCATGTTGATGCCAGCAGACAGGGATGGTCACAAAATATCATAGATGACCAAATGCAGTCACACTAACTCTTATCTAGTACATTCTAACCAAGTTTCATGGAAATCAGGTTTGTTTTGTATATTATTTAGAATATATGTTTGCCACTTTGATGAAAAATTGGTCAAACCTGTTGTCACTTTACTTGGATGTTTGACCTTCAATGTGTAGAGTGATGTGGGAGTTTGAAGGTAGGAGGCTGTTTTCATATTCATGTGATAGAGTGGGAAAGTTTCTCTGGGCTTTAATCAGAATTTAAAAAATATATACGCACAATCATGATTTAGTGACGTCACATCTTGGTTGGAAGCCACTCATGATTCAATATGCAACTCACATATATGTGAAGTGGAAACTTGAAGCCTCCAGTACAAATACACTGAGGATGGATTTGGGATTTTTTGGTTCAATTAGGCATAAGAGGGTTTTTTTTACACTGTAATTGAACTTTTTGGTTGAAGAAACACTTCAGACACCCATCAGTATTCCTCGGAGAGTATTTTTATATGCCTTAAAACATGTCTAGAGGAGATTATTATAGCCACTGTCTGTAGGATTTAAAAAAGTTCTGTGAAATCCCCCAGCGGCAGGGCCAGAGAAAGAAATGAGTGCTGAAAGACAAAGGACAGGAGGGCGAAAGAGAAGGTAGTGAAGAAGAAAGAGAGTGACAGTGTGAGAGAAGTGCAGGAGGAGGCAGACGGTCTCTGATGTAAGCCATGTTCTCACCGCTGTTCACAACCGTCCTGTCGCCTTCATGAATAAGTTAGATGCCAAATGTTCCCTCCCTCTCATGTCCATGCGTGCAAATGCACACACACATTACAGCCCTTGTTCCTTCACTCTCAAGACACCGGGATCAGGACCTGCGCACGCACACACACAAAACCAAACACAGACAACACATGACACACCTACACCCCAACACCTTTGCTAGTTTAGACTCTATTACAGCACATTCAAATATTATATTTCCCTGCATTCCCAAAGGTGAGCACAAAGGCACAAATACGGACTCATATTTGTGCATATTCCCTCCTGAAGCTGAGCCAGTACGAGGTGCTTGATAATGTCTGACAGAGTGACAGCAGTACAGAGGAGAAAAGTGAAACCTCCCCGACAGCTTTTCCTACTCACAGGGCACCCACGTCGTCCTGTTACGCTCTGGACCACTCTCATCCAAAGAGGTGTGTGTGTGTGTGTGTGTGTGTGTGTGTGTGTGTGTGTGTGTGTGTGTGTGTGTGTAGGCCCGTGTTTTGTTACTGTGTGTGTGACACTGACTAACATCCCGGTACAGAGAGATGAGAGTGGGTGAGAGTGAGGTAATGATCTCTGAGTTCAGCTAAAGGTAAATGCACTCAGAGATGTTTGTGCACGTGCATGTCTGCATGTGCATGTGAAAGTTATGCGTGGGCTCCCGTGTGTGCGTGGATGTGACCTGCATGAACAATAGCATCATCATTCGAAAGAGTGAAGCACAAAGGCAGGAAAAAAGAAATGAAAGTGAGCAGACAGAAAGGAGGCTTTACATGATGATCTGTGAGCAAACATAATAATTCTGTCAGCTCTTCAGTATAGACACATCTCAGCGTTTCACCCCTCCCCATCAAACTTTCAGCTTTGATTTCTTCAGGCCTGACTTAGAGAAAAACTGAAATATTTCGAGTGAACACAGATTATAAAATTAATTCAAATCAGTCAGTGAGGACCCGGCAAAGAGGCTTTGTAACATAAATTGACAGAAAACATCCAACGGATTTTAATGCATACTTTAAGTAAAATTCACCTCTTAAAGGGATGGTTGAAATTTTTAAAAAGGATTTGCTTTCTTGCCTAGAGTTACATAAGAGCATGGACTTTATGCTACACTAACCAGTGGCTACCTCCAACTACATGTTTACTGTACAGGCATGAGAGTGGTATCGATCTTCCCATTTAACTTCTGCGAGAGAGCTTTTGATTACTGTATTTCAGCAAGGAAATGAAATGAATTCAATACATTACACCAAGACTTGCCACATTACGCTTTCTTAGGAGATATATTGCTATCTCACCTCACACATGGGCCCCAGAGTACCAGACTGCCCACCTCTACCTGCTGCCTTGCGCCCACCCCGGGCTCACTATGGAACAGGTGGGAGGCAGTGTGATAAATTAGACCTCCCAAGACGTTGTCTTAGCACTCTTATCCTTTAGCCCCAGGTTGCAAGGCTAGTGTAAACCACAGTCAACATATCACTTTGGTCATAGGCCTATGGCTCTGCTGCTGACCTGTGGGTTAATAGAAATGTTGTCAGGCTTTAATATCCAGTCAGCCATACAGAAAAAAATAGAAATCTGGAGAGAAGAGGAGAGGAGAGGAGGAAAGAGGAGGATCAAGGGCAAAAAAAAGTGGCAAAGAATGAGCTGACTAAGCATCAAAACAAGGAGGTTGCGCGCTGTATTGCATATGGTAACGCTCTCAAGGTATGACCCTTTTAATATGAAGGCAGCAGGAGCTACCTTGCCACACAATGGACCTAATTAACGCTAGAAAAAAAAAATGGGAGCAAGAAGAGATAATTAAAGCACCATGTGCACTAAAAGTTTTAACAGAAGGGATGAGATCAGAGCGACTGACAGAGATGAGTGGAGACAGACAGAAAGAGGGAGGGACAGGAGACAAAGAGGGGAGCAGGCAGACACCACCGCTTGAGTCTAATAGACAAAGTGGTTCACATGTAAATTTTCAATTTTTAATTGTGATGAACAATGGAGAATCTGATAGACATTACAAACAATAAATACACTCGCCAAAATTCCTCTGCTCTCCTTCCCCACCAGCCCATTATCTCCTATCTGCTCTGTGCAAAGAATAGCTCCCCTAATCGCCTGGCACTCCACTCCATAATCAAGCTTCCAAAGCAGACAAACCACTGAAATCTCCTATCCAAATATTGACCTGCTTCTCAT
Organism: Chaetodon auriga; assembly: GCF_051107435.1. Taxonomy (NCBI): domain Eukaryota; kingdom Metazoa; phylum Chordata; class Actinopteri; order Chaetodontiformes; family Chaetodontidae; genus Chaetodon; species Chaetodon auriga. The sequence continues at coordinate 13,572,222 of NC_135074.1, read as the reverse complement.
GTCTCCTCTTGGTCATATCTATCCATCTATCTATCTGTCTATCTATTTACCTATCTGGACAGCTGGAAAAACAGTTTGAGCACCACTAATTAAATTCCAAGGACTTTAATTTGACGCAATATAGAAGAAAAGGTCATTGAACAATTGCTGACATTACCGATCACATTCATGTGAAGAGAGTGCAATCTGTAAAGCAAAAACAGGGGTGTGTGTGTGTGTGTGTGTGTGTGTGTGTGTGTGTGTGTGTGTGCAGTTCGAGTACAGTGAGCAGAAAAGTAAAGCAAAGAGGTAAAGAGTACGAGGAGAATAGTAGGTGTCAGACTGTGGGAGGTAAAAGATTATCATCATCTCCAGCTTAATGCTTCAGTCTCTTTCTATCACCGTCTCTCGTCCCCTCCTCCATTGCCTCAGAGCCACCAATAAATTATGGATGCTTATTAGAAAAGGGCAATATTCAGCATCCAAAATAAACTCAGCAGCAAGAGACATAAAAGAGACACAAACAAAAAGTGCTGATGTGGGGAGAGGAAGAGTTAAAGTCACATGGGAGCTAGTGGCCAGGCCAGTGAAACCTGGAATGATCTCTTTCTAGGTCACCGGCTTTCAACCCGTATGCCATGGCAAGCTAATGTACTGCAGCGAGTAAAGCTCCACATTAAGAAGATGCTCAAATGTTGGGTGCTGCTCATCGAGACACACACACACACACACAGTGCAAATAAAAAAACTAGCAATGTATTCCAAGCGTTTCATTCTTCCTTGGGCAACATCTTCAAAGTGATGTTAAATTTGTGCGCAATGTAGGCATATTAAACTTTTTCACTTTCTGCATCACTTGTAGTGCTTTGTTCTATGGCCAATGGCAAGGCCTCAACTCTCCTGCTGCTGCAAGGGCCTTGCTCAAATCGAGAAAAAACACTGTTAAGCAAAATCATTGATTTAAGTTCATTAAATTTCCTGTTAACAAGCACATAATGGCGCATCATATTGCCAGCTAATGCAGTTTGGATTCCATCTACAGCCCTAGCTAATGGTTTCGTGTGACTTCGTCAAGCAATCAATAATTTGGTGTCCCTGTGAACTCTTTTGCTTCACAGAGTGTGATGCGATGCAGCGGCAGAAAGATGGAGAGACACTTTTCTGCTACACTTTGTCTGGACTGACGTCGAAACTGTTGAGTCCTTCAGACGGGATGTCAAATCCTGCGAGGCTGTCTTGAAATTTTCTGAACTTCCCCTAATCCCTAAGTATGTTCAGAGTTAGCGCATGTGAGTGACGCATCATGCTTGTAATGCCTGGGATTACAGTATATCCAGATTAAAAGAAAGTTGAAAATCACTATATACATATGTACTCAGGGATGATCGTGACCAATGTGTGGAGACGCATATAAAACGCTTATCTCCCCCCGAAGAAAACAGTAGTAAAGAGGAGAGAGTGATCTTAATAAACCTGCATAATAAAGCTTAATGTGAAAAAAAAAAATGGTGCAGCTTTTCCTTTGAAGTACAGAATCGTATTTCCTGGGCGCGCTTGTCCGTCCAATCTCCACTTGATGGACAGGTGTTACAAGCTTTTTGACAGCCTATCAAAATTCACAGAAGTGCAATCAATACTACACTGCTGCAAGAGAAACAGTGACTGAGCCACAAGTCCCTGCTGAGCCAGCAAACTGTTGCAGTGGGATGAAAAGTGTGCCTGACGTGCAAACGCGTCCCACTCACACAAGCGTCCGTATGCACGCACACACACACACACACACACACACACACACAGGTTTGCAGGCTCACACGCTTCCCATCTGCACATGAACTCACACTCACGTGCACGAGCGCACAACACCTGCACGCACAGACTCGCAGGCATGAGCTGATAAAAGCGCAGGCATCCAAACAGACCCCAGAGAAGGCTACAGTAAATGAAGCTCACAGCCGTCCAAAGCGCTGACATCAATCAGGCACGCTTACACCGCTCGGCTCCCGACGGACGGCGAGTCGCATCTGTCTGCTCGAGCAAGTGCTAAACAATTCCAAAGTGAAGGAAACCATTTTATGCATATCTGCATACACAGCGAGCGAGCGTGCCAGACTCATTGGCTCCCTTCCCGATCTTCCCTATTCGTGTTGTTTACTGCAATTGTGCGAATTGTGAAACGGTTTGTTCTCATTGAATGACTCTTTTTAGTGATGATGACTTACCTATACGAAACAGTCGCTGCACAGGTACGCACAGCTGAGCACCACCACTACACAAGCCACATGGGAAACTGGGCCTGTGAAAGCTGCCCAGTTTGATTCTCAGAAAGCTTGTGGGACTTTTCCTCCCTCATGAGAGACTGACAGGCTGTTGGACGTAAAACAAGTAGCCTATAACACTGGAAAATACAGAAAAAAGAGCTAAATATCATTGCAGCCTCCACCGTTGGCACTGCATACCTCTCTGCTTCGACCCACTGCATATTTGTGACAGAGCCCATGAGGCACGGATGCACACATTTTTCATGACAATCAGTGTATCGCCCTGTAGAGAACCCAAAAGTGTTTCATGCAGTTATTATGAAAAAAATAAAAAATAAATGAGGACAAGAATGCACAAGGGCAAACTGGAGATGTGAGCCTTCTGCAGGACAGAACTAGATCAGAAAAGTCACTCGGTGAGGAGACAACGATTGAAAAAACGAACACACACTCCTGCAAAATGATTGCTGGCATCGAAAGAAAGTTCTAGATAGCATATATATTTAAACCGTTACGTTTCCAAAATACCTGATATATGTACGCAGGAAATATTTTGGAAGGAATATAACAGCGAGTTCCAAACAGATTTATGGCAAATCCTGGCTTTATCGAAGAATGTGAGGCTTACACCTGCTGCTAAAAAAAAAGATCCCAGATAAGTATGTGATGCTGGTAAAACTCAGGTACAATCTTTTTCATTTTAACGCCATGTTTGACAATTCCTATAAAAACAGATAGTGGAAAAAAATAAACTTCTTGAGATCTCATCCAGCACTGTCACGGCACACAGACAGTGCTCCGTCTGAGGCTGAGAACAGATTTTGGAAAGAAAGTATTGTTTACTGATGCAGAAGTCTAACCCTCCAAAAAGTGGTGGTCAAATCAAAACACATGCAGAACATATTAGAGGCCGATAAAAGATCGGAGACTGGCCCATGAAGGTGGAATGCACACTAAAACTGACACTTGCGTGAAGAATTAGAGCTGGTATAAGCCTGATTAGTTAGCGAGGACTTGGGCATGGGCCTATGCTTCAGCACATTCAGCTGACAGATTGTCAGCATTTCTCAATGTGACGGCAAGCTGCGGGATTGCTCATGACAACAGCACTCTATGCTACTATGACTAAACAGACCTTGTTTTCAATGGCTGCCACATGCCTTCAGACATCAAAATCAAAGTATCAAAGCTGACAGATCAGTTTGTGTGCTTGACTTGCCCGAAGGGACAGGCTGGATGCATATCTGGACAGGTGCCTGTAGCTGAAGAAACTGAGCCTCTGTAATACAGTGAGGCCGTCTTAAGGAGAGGACAAATTCTCTGCGTTATCCTTAAAAAGCACAGTGTGACTGTCCTGTTTAACCTGACAAAGACAGAGCTTCATCTCAGGGAGCTCTGCCAGTTTTATCCTCGTCTTGAAACCTGTTGTCTGTGTGTGCGTGCGTGCATGCGTGCGTGCGTGCATGCGTGCGTGTGTGCGCAGTAAGCATAGTGGTAAGTTATATAGTGGCCAAACTATAACCTCCATGCAGTAATAACCATAAACCTTTAAACAATAATTCAAAGTCTGATCATACTTTGTGTAATAAAGCATTAATCTGGAGACTTAATGTGAATTTTTGCCATAAAGATTAATATCAGCCTTAAAACGGAATTAGATTGGGCTTACAGCAGGTGGGTTTCCCCTCCACTACACTGCTGGATGTTTTCCCAGCCCCCTCCTGTGACTTCTAAGAAGTAATATCTCCCTCTCAAGTTAATTTGCTGTCGATCTCCCTGAAGCTATTCTCAGTAGTTTAAATGCCAGTTATTATACTGCCTCCTATTAGAGCCTACTGAAACACGGACAATATGTGGCACGGAGAAGCCCTTAATTAAGGTTATGGGCTAATAATTGAACAAATTAACATCACTGCTGCAGTGGCGCTCGCTCAGCCTGCACTAATAAAGCATGCATTGATGTAATAATAGGAATACATTTGTAAATATCACATTCTTACCATAAACTCCTTGGCCCCAGGCGAGAGGACAGACACTAGAAAATAACAAAATCCAGAAAAGCTCCATGTTCAGCTCAGTTCCCTCATAACCTAAGAAAGAGTGAGACACAGAGAGAGAGAGGTGAAAACGGAGGCACAGAAGGGAACAGCCTGCAAATTTATGTGACAAACAACAGGCGACAGCTGAGTGATTGTTATCTAAAAGGAAGAGGAGGTACTGCCAATTGTTTTTGTCATGTTCGACTACGTCCCCTTCAACCCCTTAAGCCACGAAAATAATATCAGCGCCCGGCCGCACAGCCTGCACGCTTTCATTCAACTTAAAGGACACCAATCACAAATGGTGGATTATAGAAAGTTTACAAGCAGGGCTGTGTGTGTTAGAAAATTGGACATTGACAGGATTGTCTACTGTTTATCGTGACTAAACCTTCCCCCCACCCACCCACCTCGACTACTTCCTCCTCCTCTGGGGGGTGGGGGGGGAGTCAAGACAGGAGAAAACTGAGGATTAGACTGCAGTATTCATTGAGGATTAGCTACAACAAGTGGGGTCATGCACCTTAGACCTCCACCCACACATACACACACCATTTGCTTCTATGTGCAGTGAATCCTTTCATGTTTCTGTGCAGGGTTTTTTTTTTTTGTTTTTTGTTTTTTTTTTTTTTTTAAAAAAAACAACACTTTTGTTTATCTTATCTGCAGCATCTTTAAATGCATCACATGTTGGTTATATCTTTACACAATTCATAACCTGTGGAAAACCTGAAGAAAAGAAAAGCTTGAAAGGCAGCTGGAGTCAGAGGCTAATGGACTCTCTTATGTGACTCTTATGAGCGAACAGGAGGATTTCCTCCGACGTCTGGCCTTCGCATTTGTGTAACGCCTCTGAGTCGGCTGCATTGACAGGTTGCATTACAGAGCGCGCCGTAATCAAAGTTTCATTGTACGATTCATGGGAGTTAATACCCTGTATTAATGTGAGGGCGTGCGGCAGCAGAGTTGCTTATTCTGACATGTCTGGCATCGTTACGCGTTATTCTGCATTAGAAAAAAGATGATGCAAATTGAAGAAAGGTATGTAGACCAAAAATCTGAGGCATATTAACTTGAATTAAAGCAAGGAGGAGCATGTTGCTGATGCAGAACAGAGTAAAATCAACTGTCTGTTGGAAGATGCACATTCCATTGTTAAAAATGTACACAGACAAGATGCAAAGTCAACAGATAGTAACCCGGACAAAAAATTAAAAAATGTAGTCTGTACGGGCACATCATCCCCGCTGCGTCGCTACCTTGTCTCCGAGGTGCCGTCCTTTGGGTCAGCCTGTTACCCGGCGCAGCGCGCACTCCTCCCGGCTCTGCGAGGAGGGTTCCTCCGCTCTCCGTGAGACAAACCCGCCTCCGTGTCTCTCCACAAATTGAGTAGAAAAGTTATATATCCTCCTCCAATTGGGCGTCCGGTATGAGCTTTACAATTCCCGGAGTGTATAGTAGAGAGTGTGCTGAGCTCCCAGACCTCTCGAATGATCTCCTTGGTGTGTTAAACTTTTATTTTACGCACAGATAAGCGGGCAGCGGAATCTTACCGCCGCTCGGCTCCACAGCAGAGTCCCTCTTCCCAAGGATGAAAATAAAACCACTTTCCCTTTGAAAAACTCAAGCAAGGCTAGTTTGGCGGAAAAAAATAATAAATAAATAAATCCTATACACTCCTCTTTTGTGGATTATCTACTTTAAAAGGCGTGGCTGAACTGGTTTTACTGTCTCTCTCTCTCTGCCTCTGACAGCCTAGTGAAGCCCCTCTAACACAATCATGCGCTCTGAAAATGAGCTCCCCTCCGCTCGTTCAATCAGCGCTGTGTCTGTGGACTCCAAGTGATGCTGGCCAAGTGGAATATGTGCGCTGACTGAGAACGACCGCCCCTGTCTGTTAAAGGAGAGAGAGGGCTGGAGAGAGGGGAGGGGAGGGAGGACAGAGGCTTACACATAGACGCGTTCAAGCCTCACAGCTCCAGACTGAACAGGTTGTCTAAAGAACAGCACTCGCTCCCCCTTCTCTCTCTCTCTCTCTCTCTCTCTCTCTTTCTCTCTCTCTCTCTCTCTCTCTCTCTCTCTCTCTCTCTCTCTCTCTCCCTATTCCCCCCGTCCCGCTCCGCAATTCACTCAGGAATAGGTTTCCGAGGCTGTTGGGTGCCACAGGATATCTTTAAAAGCCGAAGGGGCAGCGGTGCTTTCTGTGTTTTCCTCTGTTTTCGACTCTTTGGCGGAGTTCGCCTGCTGCGGTGCCACCAAACGTCGATGCCAATTAAAACTGAAAGGCGCTCCGAAAGTTTTTGGCCTAATGGAGGAGCCCTTAACACCACCTCCCCTCCCCGTGGACCAATTATTTATGACAGCAAAAATAGACTGACTGTTGAACCCCATACACTCTACTATTCTCTCTCACACACACGCAGAGAGAGAGACGCATGCATATTAAAATATATTAAAAGCCTACATTCTCTTACACACTCGCACCCGCCGCCTCTGTCTTCACTCACAGGCATCAAGAGCTGTGCCGGCGTGTTTTACACTTCCCATAGTGGCCACAAGGGGGCGCGCCCCAACTCATTACCACTATTGGGATGTACGTGCGCGCGTAGGGAACGTGCATGTGTGCGCGTGCGTCTATCTTGTGTGTGTGTGTGGTTTGAAATGAGCGTCCTGGGAGACGCGGCTTTATCACCGAGCAGTGTTTGTGCGTGCAGCTGGATTGAATGAAATGGACACTTAAAATATCAGACGGCCTTCTTATCAGAGCAGCGCAAGCAATCTGTCACTGAAGAGAAGGAACTCTCCATTTCAGTGTCTCTGTTCATACAGTGCAGAAGTTATATGTCATTTCTCCCCCTTTTTTACACAGTTTTAACTATAACTATGTCAAGGATGGTTTTAACTGATGTACAGTATGTTCATTTATTTGCGCAGAAGAGTGGGTGATAAGAAGGAGTGGAAGAAGGAAGAAAAGGTAGAGTCGAAGAAGTTGCCACAGTTCAAACAACAACACAACAGTGAGACATTGCAGACAGAGAGATATTAAACTGCCCAGTTTTCTTTTTCCAGGCTCGTTTGTTACACGACTGGTTCGCCTTGTTCAAATCCTTCTGTGTGATAAAGAAATGAATGCACATTTTAACCTTGAGGATCGACTGCAGATGAATAGCTGTTTGGTAAATATTTAGTCTGAAGCACCGAGTGGGAGGATTTTGCAATTTCAGGATGGTGTGTGTGTCTGTGTGTGTGTGTGTGTGTGTGTGTGTGTGTGTGTGTGTGTGTGTGTGTGTATATGCACGTGTGTGTGGTGGAAAGTTCATGTTGCATATTACTAAATATCATGTAGTTGCAATCCATTTTGACTGCACAATCTCAGCATTAATATCCCACAGACCATTTACCTCCATCGGTGCAGCATTTGAACTTGTCACAGTTCATCTTGTGTATTTGTATTTTTTTCTATCATCAAACATAGGAAGCGTGTGAACTGTGATGTTGTTTCTCATTTGACACCTGAAGTTCTGCATTAATCACAATCTCCTCCAGTCGCTTTCTGTGTGGTCTTATCTGCAACTGATGTATTTTCTGGAAATATATTTGTAACACACGCGCACGCACACACACACACACACACACACACACACACAGATACACACACAGTGTCTCACAGTAAAGCGGTCTACCACAGGTGCAGTGGCAGCTTGTGTGCTTTGCTAAAGGGCACTTCAGTAGTTGAAGCTGTGAAGAGCATTTCTCATTCTGTTCAGCTGCCAACATTTTCCCCCCAGATTTTCTGGGATTGGAACTAACAACCCCAGAGTCAAATGTCCATCTGTCTATTCTGCAGGCTGTCGAAGCCTCTGATGTTAAACTTCAAAGTGGTCTGTTCTGTTCTCTGAATGACTTCTGCAGCGATACTGCTGAGACAGGCAATGTTAATTAATCACAGTTTGCAACATATTTACTTGATATAAATTCTCCCAAATTCTTCTATTGCATCAGCGCACCTATCCTGGAAAAATGCAACTTATTTGATGGTATCATCCCGAAAAGTATGACTAAACTTCAACCTCTGTCCTAATATATTGAAACGTGGAGGCTCAGATGCTGCTGATGTTGGAAGCACCAAAAGAAGCGACTGGTGAATTACTTCCTCCTTCTAATTAAAGTACTTTGGCCAAACTGTTCTGATATTCTCTTGAGTCATAATGATGATCACTGGGAACAAAGTTTTTGAGGTAAAAACTTTTAACACAGGTTGTTCTGTGCCTAACATAACGGTAACATTTGTACACTTCAATCATTTCTGGGCAACAGTTCTGTGAGCTTTCCTAAACACAATCAAGACACTCAGCAATTACTTAGCTCTCTCAATCCAAATGAATATTTTGTTCAGACCAAACAAAATCATGGGATCTAGCTCAAGAATCTGTCTCTTTTCTTCCTTCCTTTCCTTTTTGCTCCTCATCTTGGGCTACATCCAGCAGTCTTGGCATGTCTTGCTGAGAGCGCATCATCGCTGCTTAAGGCAATGAATCTCAAAAGACAACATGTTGTAGGAACAACCTTGGGTGGCAGCCACACACAAACACACACATTCATCCCACTACATGAAACCATGTTTTTTCAAAGAATTGAAGAAAGCTTCTGAGAAAAGTAATAATTGCAGTGGGTGTAGAGAGCCAACGGAGAAGTGAACACAGACAACACAAAATACTACACGCGCCAAATTCACTAGAACCCCGATTCCAAAAAACTTGGGACGCTGTGTGAAACCTAAATAAAAACAGAGTGCGATCATTTGCAAACAAACTGCGTTTACCGCCAACAGTGTTCCCAGGCCCATTTAGAAATATCCCCTTTCATACCCAATCATGACACTATCACCTGTTACCAGTGAACCTGTTTACCTGTGGAATGTCCCAAACAGGTATTTGGAGCATTCCTCATCTTTCCCAGTCTTTAGCTGCTCCTGTCCCAACTTGTTTGAGACAAGCTGCCGGCATCACATTCAGAATAAGAATATACTGATGAGGTAAAGCATTAAATCTGTTGTTTTTGTATTGTTTTCAATTGAGTGGAAGTCAAAGAGGATGAGCAAATGATCACAGTCTGTTTTATTTATCTTTTACACAGTTTTGGTATCAGGGTTGTATTTTGACTGTGCTGCTCACTCACACGGATGCACTTGTCACCTTTTCAGTAACTTGCTGGAGCTGCGTGGTCACTGTGAGGAGGACATGGATTCCAGCATGCGTTACAGGTGCAGATGCCACACATCAGTTTCCAGTAAATACTGTGTATAACTTTAAGTAGTAAGGACTACCACTTTCCTTTGCGGTGAGTTTATGTGTAAGCCTTATAGAAAGTTACAGATTGTTTTAATTTGGGGTGTATGAATTTTTTAATTTTTTTTTTTACAAATCCATTATTTCTATTTTTCACTCTCTGTTAGCCAGTTATGACACACTGCTCTGTCAGATTAAAGGCGTCCTGTGTAAAGGCGCTGTATGTATCCTTGAGCTCTAAAAAATGCATTGAACGTATTTCCTCCGTACAAAACATTTGTATAGCCGAGGTTTTAAGAGTCCTAAATCCTGCATTGTTTACATCTGTGTTTTCCAGCAAGCAGTCTTCTTCTTCACTGCCTTTGTTGGCACTTGCTCTGTTACTTGGTGCATTAGAGCCGCCTGTTGATCAGTGGAATAGTGTGAAATGTGGGTGTGAGGAACGGGTACGGTGTGCACACCAACAAACAAAACGGGGACCCTCTCATAACAAACTTCTTCAAAGTGAGGTCAGACGCTCCACAGGGAACCTTTATGATAGCAAAACAAGCACACAAAGCACAGCTGAATGAATGAATGAATTCAGTCAAATTTAAGAGACCTTCTTTGCCTTATTGGTTAACAAATAATGATTTTCAGCTGGAAATGTTATTTTGAGATGATCTTCCAGTTTCCTTTTTTTTTTTTTTTTTTGAATATTTGGGAGAATAACTGCAGTTAGAACAAAACACAATCCCAGCTGTTCGGTGCACTGAAAGAAACTAAGTGAAAAATCAAAACAGAGCGTGTGTTATGTAACAGGGCTGAGTCCCTGTCACAGCGGCCTGGGTTCGATTCCAGCCTGGGACCCCTGCTGCACGTCATCCCTCCTCTCTCCCCTGCCCTTGCTGTCTCTCTCCAGCTCAGTAAGTTGGTTCTTTCATGTGTAGAAAAAGCGTTCTCACAAGAAAATGTTATGGAATATCAAAGGTCTGTAATTTTCTTGCAGATGCTGAGGAAACTGGAGATGCATTAGGTGAGTGCTTTCACAGATAACCCGCCAGTGAAATATAGCTGTACTGCCAAACACACATAATAACAGCAGTGATAACCTAAGTGCTATAGCATCAAGTAAAGAAGAGGTAATGCTTTATATTACAGGCTGCAAATGGCAAAGTCATTTTGTTAAAGCACAAATCTGTACAGTTGAAATAAGTACAGTGAAGTGTTCTTATTGCTACAAATATGCAGGAACAGGTGAAGATGACCGGACCATCCAGAGGAACGGGATAGAGTAGAGTAAGAGACAGTCGAGTACTATGAGGTAAAAACTTATCTTCCATTCTGATCGTCAGCAAAATTCCTACAATTAACATCTCAAGATAAATAAAGATCCCTGGTGGTCTTTTTGCAGCGAATGTAATCTGTCTCCAGCTCAGATTCTTGTTTTTGCAGGCCATCAGAGCACTGCATACAGTAATGTGATCTGAGGTGCTTGGTTAATTTTTTTTTTTTTTTCTGGCACCATGCTCTGTAATTGATGTTCCCATCAGTGTAATTCAATCACAGCTCAAAGTGCTGTATATCAGTACCAAGCACTTCCCCACATAGAAACAGCTAAATGGACAGAAAAGATACACTTGAGACTGGCGATAATTTCATTGTCTGTGTGTGTGTGTGTGTGTGTGTGTGTGTGTGTGTGTGTGTGTGAGAGAGAGAGAGAGAGAGAGAGAGAGAGAGAGAGAGAGAGACACTGGGAAAAGAAAAGCAATATAACTCTGTTAGACAGAGATGCGATAACAGGCTTCTCAACTAGACAACTCAACATGTCAATACACAGACGAGGAGGGAAAGTGGACGGCGCAAAGGGCTGAGAGGATTCTGACTCCCTGAGAGAGATTAAAGACTGACATCTGATGCGAGAAAGACAAAGGAGGTCCAATAGCTGAGAGAGTGTTTTCTTTTTTTTCCTCTTAAATACACAGTGCAAAGATTAGGCATACTCTAGTCATCCTGGTTCTACGAGCGCAGATGGAGCAACTCTAACTGGCTCTAAAGGAAATTTGCATCAGTTTTTTAAGACACCCAGCATAATCCCATCCCCTAATCAATATGGGTGATCATCCAAGACCCCACTGCACAAGAGACACAAAGTTAAAGACATCTCAACCGATGCTGATGGTCATAGTGTACCACAACCCACAGGGTCTCAAGGGGAAAACAGCCCACCATGCATGCATGTCCATGACACAGAGAGGAGGTTGAATTTACGAGTCACAACTGCAGCTCAGAACAGCAGAATAGCAGCCACCACTGCACCAAGCTGGGAGCAGAGCTTTCCCAGACTAACACATCCATGAGACTAGGTCAGGAGGGTCAAGAGAGAGGTCATCGTGTGATTTATTGTGCTGCTCTCTCGGTCACTGGGAGAAGATGGATACCAGCTTAAGGTATAACTGCTATTTTGTTCTACTTTATTAAATGTTTGAATGTTAAACTAAATGATAACCATGTATGGAATGCAGCCTAACAAGGTGGGGTTGTTAGGCTTACCCTGATTACAATAAGTACGTGCAGATTTCTCCACTGTGCACTGTGGAACTACCTGTTTTCACAAAACAAAGGTTACGTATGCTTGTATAATCATTTTGTGTTTTGGGTGTAGGCTGACGAGCAAACATTGAAAACTCATGTTTCTGCAAGCCCCAGATCTCTGACCACAGTAAATAAATAATGATGAAGGTAAGGTTAAGGTTGGGAAAGTAACAGCACAACATCATGCCTAAATGACTCAATAGTTCGACTGCAAATAATTTAAAAAACGAGAGTGGGAGAGTAGCAGCGATCGGCGTACCTGGCCTTCATCGTTATGCTGTGAACATTATGAAACAGTTGCAGGTTGGATAGGTTCAGGTGACCCCACCGTCTCTACATCCGCCCTACTTCACTGAGCTAAATCAATGGCACACTGGTACTTGCACTGAATGATGGCTTTTGACACAAAACACGACTGCAGAGCTGTCCATTGTGAGCATAATTTGCAGGAGATTGGTATTGTGTGCTCTTCACATTTTGCCCAATTTCCTCTTCGAATGCACTGTCTTCCAAACTGGCAAATTTGACAAACAGGCAGCCATCTCTTGTTGGCAGTTTGTAAGATAAACTATTTTGAAGATATGAACTATTATCTTTTTTTTTTGACTGAGAGGATAAAACTGCTAAGCATAGCAAAATGGGCAGAAATGAATAACAGACTACAGTATTAGAGAAAAGTGGACCTTTGACAGAGGGCTAATAACTGATGTCTATCAAAAAGTTTTCTCTTTTCTTTGCTGTTATGTCTCTTGTCTGCTGAAGGTTTGGTGTATTATGCAAAACTCATCACCACCAGCAAAAAAGGCTTTTGCCTAGCATGTACTAACAGAAATCCTGCGGTCCTCTTACGCTGATGGATTATTTGCTGCATTTACACAGCCTCCAAAAAAGAAAGTAAACAAAGAAAAAAATGATGATCATCACTCACAATGGACAGCCATATTTAAGCACATGTGTGTGTGCGTTTGTGTCAGACAAACAGAAAGAGGAGACATAGCTGTCCCCGAGTGTGTGACACCAGCTGGTCCGTGTCAACCTCTCCACCCACCCAATACAACACACACACACACACACACACACACACTCATCTGCACGCAAAGACACACACGTACGTCCAAGAAAGGGTCATTTTTCACTGGGTAATTGGCGGCGAGGCACACTGCCCTTGGGATTCGATAATTCATAACCTCCTCCCATCCGATATCGGATAGCAGGTAGAAATGGGCTGAGACAAGGGGTGGTGTGTGCAGAGAGGAGAGGAGGGGGAGGCTGCATCATTAGAGAGGAGAGGTAATGGCTCTTATTGATTCCGCCCCGCCAGGCCCCCTCACCATTTCATGTTTAAAACAACACTGATCCTCATTACCCAGGCAGCCGCCACAGCCCTGATAAGGAAGAGAGGAAAGAGACAGAGGGAGTAGATGAGAGGAGGAAAAGAGAAGACACCGTTAGGGGAAAACAGAGGAAGGGAAGGAAAGAAGAGAGGTGGGTAAGGAGGAGTCAGAGTGAGGAGGAAAGACAGAGACAGGAGGGAAAAAGAAGCAAACAACAGGGGAAGGGAGGAAAGGGAAGAAAGTGGAGAACAGCTTGTGTTTTGCTGTCTTAATGCTTCAGTTTGAGTAGTATAAGTAATTACTGTCACCCTTTAATGCGTGTAATGCAGTATTACTTGTTTAAATCTCTCTCCCGCCTCTCCCCCTCTCCACCCCCCACCCCCTGCAGTGTGTAATAAGGCTAAAGAATTGACTCAAACACAGACTGCAAGGATCTGTCTAATAATTCTCTGTGCTATTATCCTCTCTTTGCTGCTAACACACAGCGCTCTCTCTGTGCATTTGGCCACAGGCAAACACTATCATTACTGCAACAGTGGTATAAGCCCAGCTCTAATGTGTCTCTCTCTCCCTCCCTCTCTCCTTACTCTCTCCTTGACTCTTTCCAAATTTGAGTTTTTATTAGAAGGATGTAATTTGGCAGCTCAAATTGCTCCAAACTTACAACTGGGGGATAGAATATTTTATTCATATCCAAGCCTGTATTTGCTGGTATTCAAGGACTAATTTATTTGTTTTGATTTTTCTCTTTTTCTTATTAGTTAGTCGTGTGTCCAGCTGGCCCATGAATCCAGTGGTAAGATGCCTCTTGGACTTTGGGTTCGTTTGTGGGTGTCTGTGCTTGTTTGGTGGGATGAAATGAAATGATGAAATAGGATTGGAGTCCTGATCAAATTTTAAGACCAAGTGATTTACTTTCTTTGATATGTATTCTGTTCAAAAAGGCTGCTGGGTCAAGAATTAACATAGATATGAAGTTTTTTTTCCAGCTATCTCGAACTTAAAATAGCTGAGCTGAGGTGTTAGCCACTTGCTGTCAACTTAGCAGTCCTACTGTGTGCGAGATGATAAGATGAATACTGTGTATGCGCTTCACAGAACAGCCCCTGCACAGTATCTTCTAATATCATGCCACGACTGCTTATCAAATACAGGATGGTTGCATTATTGGGTTAAAGAGGAGTGATTATATGCATATACTGTTATAGTTTGTACTTTTTCCATGTGTGTTTTTGTTATGTATTGCACGTTTTGGCCAATGGCTCTCTCTCTCTCTCCTCACCTGCAGTGGAGGTGTGGCCTGGCGGTGCTGCGGGTCTCCGGCACACCTGAGGCAGATCTCCACTGATTGCGCCTACTCTTAAGAAGCTTGGCAGCATTGCCAGGCTGCCAGATTGTCAAAGCATTTTGCCGAGACTCTCCAGCCATTTTGTTGCCTCTCTTTGTCATTGCGCCTTAGCCAGTTCCCTAGACCTTGTCTTTCTTGAGTTTAGCCTTGTTAGCGCTAGTTTGGTTTTCTGTCTTTTGGTTTGTTGCTCTCGTTTGTCCGTTGTTCTTAGCTCTCCTACCTGCTCGCCACAGTGTAGTGATTCCTTGTTTGTTTTGGCTGATTTTGTGTTCTTCAGTTTTCTGTGATCAGACCGAGTAGTTAGTGTTTTTTCTGTTACTATCTAGTTAGGTTAGTTTTCTCCTACCCGCTCGCCACGGTGTAGTGACGCTTTTGTTTTATTGGGCTGATTTTGTGTTCTCGTGTTGTTATTAAAGTCGTTTGTTGATTCGGCTCCTTGTTTTCCGGCTGCTTCTTCCGCTTCACTGGTCCAACTAAAATATTGATTCTCCGGGATCACAACATATACATCACATTGGTGAAAGTCAATGAAAAACAGGTAATGCTTGCACATTTACTCCATGCCACAAAAGTTTAATAAGGACAACATGTCTGTCTACTTGGATCTTCATGAGGTCAGAATTCTTGAAAAAAAGGAAACCATGCTCATGTTAATATATCCTGCACAGCAATGGGCTGACAAGCTCTATGATGGCAGGTGTTATTAACCATCCCAAACCACCCATGGTGATAAACATCCAAAGTCATACTTCAAAATACGAAACATATATCTTATATATAAACATTACATTATACATTATCTCATATATCTGCATTAGATCATTCATTTTGCTTTTGCTGTGGAACCATGAAGAGAAAAGCTCACATTTCTCAGCAGCTGGTTGTTATAACATCTATTGTTATTCCTATTGGTAGATGAAAATGAGATCGTCTTTGCAGTGGGGGAGTAGTTCAGCACTGTTGAGTGCAGCATGGTGGATCTCTACGAGGGCTACTCTCGCATATGAATCACGTCTGTGTTTGCCTGGGTAAAAGACATTCTAGAGAAACCACATCAACTTCAGATCCTCAAATCACTTCTTTGCTTTTTCTCCCGACGCTCCCTGCCCATGCCCTCAGCCCTGCCTTCTCTCTGATGCCCCCTCATTCTGCCCTTTCTCCCTGACAACAAACAAGCAGTCGACAGTCTCCACTTGCTTTCAATTACAGGTCTTTTCTGATGCTCACTATCCCCATACAGGCCTGTTAGCCGGGCAGAGGAGGAGGAGAAATGGAAGTAAATTGGAGGGGTCGACCCCTGAGGGGATAATCCTTGTTCTGTGGCATGTTGAGGGTCAGCTCTTTGCATCCTGCATAGTAACGTGCAGAGCATGAGAAAGAGAGGGAAGAGAGACTGATTATTCTGATTAGCTATGCATTCTTCCATCCTTCTAACACAGTGCAACGCTGCCATCCACACATACGCACACACACGCACTTGCACAAAGCCTGACCAGCCAGCCAGCAGATCCTGAGATAAGCTTGCTAAAGGGCAGAGTGTCCACGAAGCAGAAAGCACACAGAAAATCATCAGCAGACTGACATGTCGGTCGCCGTCTTCTGACCTCGCAGATAAACCACTTGCTGTATCAACTCAGTCACGGCCTGAAAAGCCATCATGCCCCCGAAGCGGTGCGCCTCCTTCTACATCAAATGTTGTGTGTGAATCAGCATTAATAAATAATGATTTGCCACAAAGAGTCTGTTTAGGTCTCTGCATTCCCATCTCTTGGATGTGCACTGGCCACTCTCTGTGTGTGTGCGTGTGTGTGTGTGTGGTTACTAGTGGAGACGCACTTTCCACAAAATGCCTCTATTGATGGTAGTCAAGTCAATGGCATCCTTGCAATAGTCATCCACACAGGCAATTACCTCACAGAAAGCCGGGTTATCTCCCAGATAGTCTGTGCTGGAGCTGGCAGTGTGCCCAGAGTGTCTGTCAGGCATGAATGTCTTTCTTGAAACAGCTCCTTTTTTAGGAAATAATAGGAATTCAAATGTTGGGTCTGTCTTCAATTGACACTGGAATGTGCAGAGAACCTGAGGTCAAGTGAGGAGAAGAGTTTCCTATTTAAGTCTGGAGCTGATTAGATCCCAAATGGGATTAAGTTTGTTTTCCATTAATTATCCCATGAGTGATGTTTTTAAGTATTGATTAAGCAGATTTGACAGTACATGTGCTTGTGAGGCAGGTGAGAGACACTGGCTTTAATCTCACCACGTCCAGTTGATGCTGTAACCCGGGGGCCGCCATACTTCTGCAGACCGGACCTCCAATGACTTTTTTAATATTTCGCTCATTAAATATTCTTTGATGTGGGCTTGAGACAGAAACTGGACTGCTGCATTGCCAGAAGTTCCTCCTTTC
This sequence comes from Chaetodon auriga, assembly GCF_051107435.1. Classification (NCBI taxonomy): domain Eukaryota; kingdom Metazoa; phylum Chordata; class Actinopteri; order Chaetodontiformes; family Chaetodontidae; genus Chaetodon; species Chaetodon auriga. Next base: position 13,554,995 of record NC_135074.1, on the reverse strand, counting down.
ACACACAATAGAGGCTTTCATCTGCTCCATTTTGTGTCACTGAAGGATGTGTTTGTTTGCAATAAGCAGTGTCATGTGACTTACTTGAAAAAAAAAGTAATTGCATCACTTTACTAATTATTCATCAGAAGAAGTAATTACTCGCATTACTTGTATGTCCCAGCTCCATCTGGGATGTCTTCCAACGACATAGTTTTAAGGCCACACCAACACGTTCCATCTTCAGTAGGAATAAAAATAAGGCGTTATGGTTTGTGAGCAGCCGGCTTCGAGGTATTTACTGACCGTCAGCAGCTAACTTAATCCTGTCCTCACCATGAAACTGAGGGGTTCACACACCCTCCAAACTGTGAAACAGAGGGGATTCCCGAAAGTAATTAACCTTCCCATCTGGTAAGGCAGCAAACAAGCAGACCCCTAAACTGTCGAAGAGACAAAGCATCTGTGCGATTCGTAACTGGAACATAACGCTGAAAATCAAACTGCAATTCCTTCAACTTCTCATTACTGTAAAGTGTTCTCAGTAATTTTTTACTCCTCCAGGCAACAAGTAGTTTCAACAAGAGTTTGCAGCCATGCCAGCAGTCGTGAGGCTTTAACCTACTTACGTACAGCAGAGATTTTGAGATAAAGGCTATAACACTGATGATGCTAACATGCTGGTGCTAAGCAGACATAATGTTTAGCATGTTCACTCTCTGAGGTTAGCATGGTGGCATACTAGCATTTGAAAATAATCACTGAGCACAAAGTAGAGGTGAGACTGTTTGTAATGTGAATAGTTTTTCTGTTAAAGTGTTGTATGAATGGAAATTTTGATGCCATGATGTCCCTAAATGTCAAAAGGTCACAAAAGTGATTCCAGTTAATCCTGAGGAATTCATCCAAAATCCTTGTACCAAATTTCATGGTAATCCATTCAACAGCTGTTGTTGGCATTTTGGTCAAAACCACAAATGTCAACTTCATGGTGGCTCTGGATGAAAGATCAGGGGATCAGTGGGATATATCATCTGGGAACCATGAATGTCTGCACAAATTGAGCGCTAATCCATCCAGTAGATGGTGAGATATTTCACTGGATAAAGTGAAAATTCTGACACACATGTGGCGCTAGAGGGAAAAGTCAGGGGATCACTGAAGACAGTATAGAGTCAGTTAATAAGGCTCCATCCTCAACATTCAAAACAAAGTGCTTTGTACCTCGCCTTTATCTAACCTTTTCTTTGTGACCTTTGACAGAACAAAGCCAGTTTAGTTTTTGTCATGTACCTCGCAATCGTTTTTCTTCATGCGATCTCTTCTATCATGCGGTGATCTTGAGTTGTTTAGTGTGCCAGTGTGCGTGCACAACATTAGGACAATGGTTTTTACTTCCTCCCCCGGGAGAATAACACGGTGGATGAAAAACGTGTTGACCAAACGTTGTTCCTTAAGCAATTATTTGAAACAAACAAAACAGACAGGCTGAAAACAAAGATGATAACTAGTTAGACAGAAGAGGAGGGTAGAGAGACAATATGAATACAACTCATCCAAAACCACCCAGGACTTTGTAGCTCCGGTTGTGTTAATTGGGCGCTACAATAAATAAGCACGAATCAGATGAGACCTCCCATTCAGGCGTTGATGGGAGAGTGAAGGGAATCGACTGAGAGTCTCAATTTCCAATAGCAATCACACTGTGACATCTCTTTCTCTAATTAGGACTAGAGAGAAGAAGAGATGAATCTAGTGGGAGCTGGTGTTGCTTTGAATAAGTTGTTGTCTGCTTTAATAGTCTCTCTCTTTCTCTCCCTGACCTGTAAATGATGCAGATCCTGTTGAGCCCACGAACACATTCAGCCAGCAGCGGCTGTCTGCTGCTGGCTGAATTACATACCATGTATAGCGTTACTTTCAAATAACTCTTTCTTCACCTGACCTGTGAACAGTTTGGCTTTATAAGCAGGTCTGTGTGTAAAAATGATCATGTGAAATATGCATTCAGGCAACACAATTGCAATTCTCTTTGACCACATGAAAGCATGTTGGACATATCCCATTAACATAGGTTAATGGTAACCACAGAGACCATATGTGCCACCCAGACATGCGAGAAAATTAGTGGCAAAATTGGACATTCACCTGTGTATACCAACGCAGAAGGGAACAACCATATAAATACAGCTCTAAAATGGGTCTTCCAAAAAAAAATTATTATTCTTATAAACTACATGATGTTTTAAAAATTACATTTATTTTGCTTGATGCAAACATTTATGCAAGCTCTTCTATGTCACATAATTAAGTAAATCCATGAAAGTAGAAAAACTAATTGCTTAAAATAAATGTACCCAGTTAGTAAGGGTGAAACACTGGTGACAAATCTATGTCAGATGCTATACCATGTCATCTCACCATATAGCTAATTAGCACACAGCAGCAAGTGTTTAAATGAGCTCTATAAAGAGCCATTGGTGTCTACATGATTAAATGAGAGATTTCCCATTGGACAGGTGTTATGCAATATGTATGCCGAAGAAATATAATTAGCTTAATGCTTGGTTTCTGTGTTTAGCTGCACAGTTAGAAACTGTGAAGTAATGCTGCATGATAGAATCAATTTCAATAGATAAAAACATGGTGGGAAAATGCATTGTGTGCAATAATATCCTAGCAATAATGTTCAGGTAAATAATACCAAAATGGAAGTGTAAGAGGAGTGTATGTGTCTGTGTGTGTTAATGGAAACATTAGTATTTGTTTGATTTTACATTTGGACAATTCTGATTTTGCCGTTTGCTTTAGCTCTGAGAATGACTTTGTGTGTGTGTGTGTGTGTGTGTGTGTGTGTGTGTGTGTGTGTGTGTGTCAGTCCTCTCTGGTCCTGACATGTATGGTGACAATCCCCTGACCTTTCCTCTATCGCACAGAGAGGTCGACATGTGTGGTTCAGAGTGAAATATCATTCTCGCTGTGAGCATGTTAGCACATATTTTATATTGTTGACTTTTTTTTATGATGACTGGTCCTCAGAGTGAGGCCATGGACAGCACACTGCACACTTTGTCTAATTATTCTATTCTGCAGTTCTGTGTTCAAGCACAGCAGCTCCTCTTTCCCTTTGTCCTCACTTCTACCTGAAAGACAGATGAAGGCTAGACTGTCTCCACTCCATCTAAAGTAAGAGGCAGCATAGAGGGTTGTCAGGTGGTCTCCATTAGTGGTTAAAAGCAGCCTCTCGCTACCTGCTGACTACACTCAGATAGCAACATGGAGGCATAAGTGTGTGTGTGTGTGTGTGTGTGTGTGTGTGTGTGTGTGTGTGTGTGTGTGTGTGTGTTGTGTGCTTGGCGGGGGACATGTCTGGAACAAAGAGACACATTCAATTTGAGATTAGTGATTACAGAGCAGATAATTGAGCAAGTAACAGAGAGAGATGCAGGTAGAAATCCTGTTTCCCTTTTCCTTTTTTTTAATTTTTTTTTTTGTTAGCCAATTTAGTTTCCAAGGCAACTTTAATCATTCATCATTCTAAAAATCCAGTAGACATCACCCAACAGTGCGTCAGTGGGCAGTGGAGGTGACCAGTCCGTCCAGATTTCATAACAAGTTGGTGAAAAACGACTTAAAACTACTCAGCCTGAGGTCCACTGTTTCACTGGTACAGTTTCAAGCAGATAAGCATTACACAGTCAAAACAACCACAAGATGAAAAAAAGATATCCTGGAATTTAAATGAAGTATTTCTCTTTGATGAAGCAAATGTTGTTGCCAATTGTCTGTGAAGACTTTTAATGAAAACAAATACACAAGCAGAGTTTGTCCTGACCTCGTCAATGTGTGATGGGTTTAAGTTAAGGCTTCCCAAAATCCAACGTGCCACGATGGGGAAGATAATTGAAGGAACCCTGTCTCCTAGAAATAATGCTTAAATATAACTAATTTGTTGATATACAGCTAATTTGCAACAGCCATGACGTGTGGGAGGGGAGTGATATGTGCACTGAATTAAGTTCTCTATTCACATAATGAGGAAATGCTGTCAATTAACATATCTGGTAAGTCACAAAAATGTTGAGACTGAATGTATCAGTAAAATGATCACTGACCACATATTTAGTTTGCTTTTGGCCAAATGATCCAGCTTCGCAAGACAACATCCGTTTTTAATAATTACGGCATTATTAACACTTTGCTAATGTTGTGCTTAGGCACTAGGAGAACTTATTATTATTATAACAAGACACAGCCTTTAGCCAAACTCACAATCTTTCCCAAACCTGAAGCAAAGTGCTTCTGTTACCTAAACCTAACTTCACCTCAGGATGTTAAGTCCTGACTCACTGCTGTGTTCTGCTGTAAACATACTCTGCAAGACACATTTAAGCCTGATGCAAAGATGGTTGGACGAAGGAAAGAACAAAGTGTCTGACAGTCAGACAGTGCGCACGAGACAGTCATTTTGTAACAGTCACAAAATAAGTTGCCCGGTAAAGTCTGCAGTTCGTTGTTCTTCATCAGAGCTTCCGAGCATTTTGCTGCCAACTGTGTAGCCATAGAGACTTTGGTACCATAATATAACAATAAGAAAGCTAAGCAGTAAAGCTACTAGCTCTTGAGCAATCAACATACAAAGTCAGGTTTGCCGACATTTGAACAAACCTAGAAATTAAAGTAAAGTAGTGCCGTGAAAGTAACTGTAACAGCTGCATTATGTCAGAGAGCCTTATGGGTATTACATCATTTGTTTGCTTGAAATTGGCTTATAGATTGCTTTACCTATCTATGTGTCCCATGAGCAACGGCTAGGAAGCTCATACTGCGATGAACCACATCAGAAGGCTGTGGCATGACTGAACTGCTCCCAGTATTTTTTCATGTGCTGACGTGTAGCAAGCGTGTGTGTCCGGTAACTTTCCCAGGATCAACGAAGCTTTATGGGACTTTGAAGGTGTGTAGTTTAATTTTATTACATATATAAACACTGTGCAGTTTCATGGTGATTTGCTTTGCACGTGGTTTGAGCACATAGCTATCTTGCTGGCTGCAGTTTATGGCACACACACACACACACACACACACACACACACACACACACAGGTTTTTACATAGACTTTCATTCATTTCCTGAAGACTCACCTTAACCGAAGTCTTCACCCTAACATTGAATGATTTACATTATGGAGACCTGCATTTTGTCCCCATAAGGAAGGCAAGTCCCCACACTGTAACTGTGTAAACAGATTTATGTTCCCATAACGTGAGTAATACGTGGGCACACACACACACACACACACACACACACACTGACACATACACACAAACAGCTTCTTCTCTGAAACCCAACCTGGATTGACTTGTCCAATATCGTGGATCACTCTGGATAAATAAATTTGCCTTCCCACTTCCTCCTCACTCAATCCTGTCTCCACACACACAAACACACACACACACACACACACACACACACACACACACACACACACAGCACAAGGCTCTGTAAATTGTTAGCACCCGCCATCTGTAATGTGATATTACAACAATTAGCAATTAGACACTATGGAGCACTGGTACATTGAATTTATGTTTCTGTCTGTGCTTTTTGCAGATGCGATGGTGCTGGGTGTCATCAGGAAATTTTATCACTGCTTTGGTAATGGAATCAGGGAGGGAGGTGGGAGGGGTCTGAGAGATTGTGTTGTCAGGGTTTCCTGACAGACGAGCTGAGCTTCTTCTTGCAGACCCCTCCCCCTACCGCTCCATCGATTCACTTTCAATTTAATGAGCTTCATTGCTATGAAAGTTCACAAATAATATTGCCAAGGCAATAACATACAATTGACATATAATTTAGATAATGATGAAACCTTCTATAAGCGCACGTTCGTGGATTTCTGTGTGTATGTGTGTGTACGTGTATGTGAGTGTGCAACGTGACAACTCATGATGAAAAAAACAAATGGGGAGAGGATGAGGAGAACAGTAACAGTCTCACTTGTTGTTGATCGGGTGGTTTTCTCTCTGCTCTGGCATATGCTGAAATATGTTTCTGCCTTTAGGGCACTGGACATTTTTTGTTTAAGAAGGTTTTGAATTACAAATTGGTCAGAGTGTGTATGAAACGCTTCTGTACTATTTCAGTAATGAACTGTATTGTTATCTGAATGTCTGCTTCTCTGCATCTGTAAAGTGAAAGGCAGAATCAGCACAGGTGACTTTCTCTTGGCAGTCAGGGTTGTTTGAATCTATAACAAGGTTGTAGTTACTGAGTCTACATAATTCATATTTTTGTGGTCAGGTAGTCTACTAGATTGCACTTAAAGATCAGCACTGAAGTACGCTGAGAGTCATTGCTCATTGTTTGTGTTGTTTTTGTTTTTTTTTTAATTTGGCTGGGGAAGGCTGTCTGAGTGTTGTTCATGGACGTGACCAGTGGACTGTTCTATAAGCTCTATTCCTTCAGCTCATTGTTTAGCTTTCCAACTCACAACTTTACTGTCGAGGTTCACTCTTATCGCTCTCACAGCGTTGTTTCCAGTCAGAGCAAGCAGTTCTAAAAACCCAGTGTTCACTAGTTTCTCAACCCCAAACAGCAGCAATTAGCAGCTAAAGAGCCAGATATTTCCCTCAGGAAAGAGCTAAAAGAGAGTGAATATTGGACTTCTATTTGCCAGGTGGTCTGAAACACAACTTTAAATGAATGATGATGTTTCTCCATCACTGCTCGTAAGCAACTTTTTGCTAACAAGTTCACCATATACAGTTGTTAACGTTGTCTTGGCCATATTCACATGAGAAACAATCTTTCCCCACAGTGTAATCTGCAGTGTACCAAAACACATTATTATGCCATGGCGGCAATCATGGGTCATAAACTTTACCTGCTCAGCAAGGCTGAGTAATTCCTGGGATGATGACTGGGGTGTTACTATTTATGACCCTCAGTCATTCTTGAATACTTGCACAGTAGGTGATAACAGAAAACATATGCAATTGACAACACCTGTACTGTGTGATCAGCTACAGGGAAACACAAAGAAAGACAAGCAGGACTGGAGCACTCTGATTAATTGCAAACAAACGTTTCAACACTATGTAACAATTTGGCTCTGTCTTGTGATTTTATGTGTTCTTATTCCGTACTTTCTTTCTGCACTTGTGTAACCTAATGAACATCCTTGTACTGTTAAGAACTGTAAGATAACATGACTGGTGAAAGCCAGTTTGGATAACAGAAGGCGGACGACGTTCCTCTTTTCTGTCAGTGAGGTCTGTTGCATTAGATACACGCCTAAACAACACTCACACACAGGTTGCTTATCACATTCAAAGGACAAGATGTGGACAGTAGTTGGGCTGTTCACGTCTTGGTAACTGGCCGATTACATTCGGTTGCCAACTTCTGTACGGGGTTGGCTCAGCATGAGAAGATAGCATGTGAACTTTTTGACAGAAATGCTCTTTCTGACAGAAGTCCAGCCTGAGCTCTGTCACTCCGGGCCCAGCGCTGCTATACTTTACCTGTGACCTCAATAAATACTTCGACTGTGAACTGAAGATTTCTCCGGTCTGTTCTTGGGCTTCCAATAAAAGAATCAGGACTAACAACTATGTGTCCTCATCAGAGTCAAAGTGGAAAAAGACACGAGGACAAAACTAATATAATCAACCTACACCAGGTGTACAACTGTTATGGGATAACTGGTTGGACAGGGTTTCAAATCTAATGGATAATGAACACAATGGTGGGAGCTGCCATAAGTCCAAGTGCCACACCATAGTGCCAAAGAGCTGTTTTAAAGTTCTAAAGAGAAAAGTACAAGTAGAAACATCCATCAAGTGTCAGCTGGATCAAGCAGATCAATTTTCAGTGTCAGAGGCCACAGAAAGATTCATCACCATCACTGCCAAGCAGCGTGTTTGTTGTCGCTTCATTCCTGAAAATCATCTTTTTCAAAAAGAATACTCTGTTTTTCAGAAAAGCTTGATTTTTGATGGTCAAATATAGTAACATAGTGTGGGTGAAGAGCCAAAATAGCACAGTTGTGTTTTCAAATGTATACACACACACGGTGGCTGTCTCTCCATCATATAAAGTTGCTACATCAGCAGCAGATAAGGAGAGCAGCGTGTGTGAGAGATTATGGTAAATATGAAAGGTCAAAAGGGTAAAGAGACAGAGCGGGAGGAAGACAGAAATAGAGAGAGCAGAAGAGAGAGAGAGAGAGAGAGAGAGAGAGAGAGAGCGTGTGTGAGCACTTTGAGAAAATCATGGAATATGCAAGATAATTAGTGACCAAACTTTCCCTAAGCACTGGATGTCGAATATTATAACACGTGCTTGTGTCAGAAGAAATGGGACCGAGGAGAGGGGGTTTAGGGAGATGTGTATTTGTGTCATTATCTCCATGTGTGGGTCTCTCTGTGTGGATGAGTGTGTAAACCCGCTGAGGTGTAGTTTAAAGGCTATTTAACATTTTACAGTTAGCACCGTAAAATAACTAATCCAAAACCTGTGCAGTGAAAAGGATGAAGAAAACCTCATCCAGGCTGACATTTACCACACAGATACACACCTTAGAGGTACACCAAAGGGCAGATGCACTTACATATACTGAGACATATTCATACACATACAATATATGTTCACACAAACTCCTTGAGGTTTATCCCGGGTTATCTGAGATCCCATTTCAGATGAACCTCTTCTTGGATTGGTTTCCCACTTGGGACTGGAAATGGAGGGCCATCCTCTCACTGATAAAACATGTATGTGGTTTCCTTGGCTAACCCTGAGTGTGTGTGTGTGTGTGTGTGTGTGTGTGTGTGTGTGTGTGTGTGTGTGTCTAAAGGTGGGATGGTGGTGGTGGCGAATGGAAGTCTATTAAATCGAGCTGATAGTGAAGGGCCCTTGACTTGATGTAGCAGTGTGTGTGTGTGTGTGTGTGTGTGTGTGTGTGTGTGTGTGTGTGTGTGTATTGTGTGAGTTTACACACGTCTTTCATTCAGTTCTTGAGTAGCCTCTTTCTAAAGAGGTGATAAAAGTAGGAATGACACTTCATTGTGTCTTGCATATGAAACAGTTCACTCGGCATCAAGTGGAAAGAGTTTTATTCCTGCTTTGCTGTTTCCCTCAGCTGGAAGGTTCTCATCGATCTCCCAGCATTATTATTATTTTATTTAAAAATGTATGCTCAAAATTAACTAGCCACATTAAAGAAAGCACAAAAAAAGAAAGAAGTTATGGTTTTGAGGAAATAGTGACTGCTGGATCTCGACATGCTTGACACTTATGGGAGTGGATTACAAGCACAGTGTCAGCTTTATTCAATTTTATTTCACTTAATTACTTTTTTTGTCTTGCGCAGACACACTAATTAAAGCCAAGTGTATTTGAAGGAATGCAATACTTCCACGTCTCAGCAGAAATCAAGAAATATATTTTGTGTTTAACCCCATTAGAATAGGGTAATTCAGGACATGCGCTACCGAAGCTGCAGGTATTTTGTTGCCCAGAGCAGCCACCAGTGAGAACAATCCATCAGACCGCAATGTTTTTCTACTATTCAGTATCAGAACTGGATGTAGAAGGAAATGTCAAAATCACAAGCATTTTTCACAAGTGTGTATTAATTTAAATGCTGTGTTTTTAAAGGAAACTGTTTAACTGTGTAACTAATTATATTCCTTAGATTACAATTCACTGTCATTCAGATTAGACCGGTGTGGAAAAACACTCTGTGAGACTTGAATGTGACAGAAAATAAATGATGCTGATGCTTCCTCCACTAAAATGTTTTTAGAACTGTACTATTCCTGCAAAGGGAACATTGGTGGTCCCAGTGGTGTCTCTGGCACAAAAGATAAAATAAATACTTTTCAACAGGAGTAAATATTTAGGTAATTTTCTCAAGTGTGAGCAGCATTCAAGACTCATGTCTTTAAAATGCTTGCAGTGAATGCCATTTAGAAAAGAGAATGGGGAATGAGATCAACTACAGTGTGCGCTGTGTGTGCACCTCTGCACCATAGACAATGGAAAAGTATGATAGCAGAAATTCCAATTTATAGAGCACCTGCCCGTGACCCAGCCCAGGCAGTGTCTGGCATTAGCTTTGGCTGTTTTGTTAAGTTTCTGAGAATAAATTCACAGGACTACCAGAGGGAGGGTGTGATCATCCAATGACCAAATGATGCCATCCAGTGCATCCAAGGGCATCTTTCTTTTGTGTGCCTGTAAAGTCTGTCTGTATCGTGTTGAATACGTGAATACGTGAATACATGAATAAATGGATAAAAAGATAAATAAATAAAATCATATCTGTTATCAAAGGTATTCTATCCTGCACTATGCAGGGAAAGTGAGTTAGAATCATGATTGTTCTTTCAGCTGTTGTCAGTGTTCTTAGAGAGCGGCATCCCCAGCTGCTCCACTCAGGTGCCAGCAGTGGAGGTGACTCAGCTGGATAGATGGAACACCCATGGATGGATGGATGCATGGTGAATCAGCATGCATGTTTACAACATGCATCAGTGAAAATATGAGGAATATCTAAATCTCTTTGTTGTCATACAGTGAACTGATCTCAAATCTGCACGTCATTCAGACGCTTTAATTGGCTAACGGCCATAGCAATTAATATGAAATGAGCCAAAAAGAAATAATTCATAGAAGCTCACTGTTGACCAGTGAGTTTCTACTGGCTCCTTGTGATTTGCACATACTGTAAATCACAGATAGAAGTGCACACCCGCTGCAGAGTGCAACCATTAAAAAAAGAAAAAAGAAAAAAAACACTTTAGTGGCAACAACTCATTAAATGGAAATACGTCTTCTGTGACACAAAATCCAATTTTAGTTTTTATCTTCATTAACTCAGTACACATTTGTAATTTTCCACAGAATGTGTCGCTGTAGTTCATAGGATGTCAACAGACCCGTTCCTTCTCAAATTACTCACTGTAGAAAGAATGTGGAACCTAGTCTTTATTCAAGGATTGGTAGTACAATTTCACTGAAGCATATATGCATAATGTACTCCAGATGCATGCATTATACATTATAATGCATGCATAAAATATCTCAAGAATCAATGTAAACCTTCATGATGCATTGAGATGTCTTATTAAAAGCAGCCTTAAAGAAATGCAAGTATGATCATTACTATTAACAAATATTTGCTGTCTTTTTCATAAGTTAGTCTGCTTGATGTATTAAAAACTGCTATGTATGGTTTGAGCCATTCCGCATGCACATACTCATTTTAATTAATTTCATTCGGCTTTAGAAATATGAGCAAAAGTAGAGCTAGACAGAGCACCAGCTGCAGCATGAGGCGTACCTCACTGACATTCATATTTCTGATGTTATTTTGGCACCATCCAAGAATGCGGGGTCCGTGGCTCATGCAGAGCCAGTATTCCCAGCCGCCACACTCCCACTTTGAGCGTCTGTCATGCTCTCTCAAGGTTGTGAATGTTGACCGTGGTGTTGGGATCAACAAACAGCATGGTGGTTGGATCTGGCCCCTGTCAGAGCCCCACAGCACTGAATGCTGAACCAAAACAGCCTCACTGAACTCGAAGCAGAGAATGAGCTGTCACGAACACATTCTTCTTCATTGATTAAGGCTGCAGAAAGCACACTGATGTTCATGACATTTCATGACAGCTGGGTTAAGCGACTGAGCAATTCTGACACTATAGACTGTGAAACATCTTATGAATGTCTTATGACTGATAATGCCCGACATCGGAAACAGCCCTTATTATTCATGATGCATGCATTACAACCCACTGAGTAGGAATCCTTTTATAGTGTAATATAGATAAAGGCTTCATATTAAGTGTTACCCAAATCTTCAAAAAGTGAGGAAGGTTTTGATAATGTTAATTATCCATAGATAAGTTATTTTTTGGAATATAGATACTTGCAGAATGGAGACAAAATGTTGTTGATGTTTTAACCCCCAAAATGAAAACAGGCGATGCTAAGATAGTAGGCTAGAGATGATAGCAGGGGTTGCTGTTCACCAAATTTACATAAGAATCTGTTGCTAAACAAGAAAACAGTTTTCAAATTTAACAATGTCGAATTTCCTTCTGTAATTGTCACTGTTAAAGAGGTATTCCAGCAATTTAGCATTGTCATGGGTCAAGATCCAAAAACGCTCAATCCTAATCCCATAAGAAATCTCGATGGCATTCATTGGTCACTCCATGCCTTGTAAATGCTCACATCCTTGGAAATCCACACCCAATACATAACATAACAACATTTCACAGGATGATTTTCATGTGAAAAATGTGTGTAGTATCCCTCTGTTTTTGTATTTTGCAATGCATGCACCCACTTGAAATGTTGCAGTGTCATATTGTTGTAAACACTTGCAAAAGAAAAGCATTATGATTACCTATCTTCTAATCAGATATTATTAAAGTTGATAATGGGGGAATTTCGCTGAAAAACAAAATAATCCAATGTTGTCTTCTAAACCCACTGAAGCACAAAGTGGGCAGTATGTTTTGCTGCTTATTATGCTGCAGCTGTCAAAGCTGCTTCTTCAGTCCAAACTGGATTCAACTTTTTTAACCTCTGGGCTTTAGAAACAGACCAAGCATACCAGCGACACAAGTAGAGCAGAACATTACACCAATGAGAAGAAAAGAGGGGAAAGCTAAGAGGGGACAGCTTTGAGATTAATGTTAAGAGGACGAAGGACAGGTGAGAAGCACAGGGAGAGAGAGGGAGGGAGGGAGAGGGAGAGAGAGAGAGAGAGAGAGAGAGAGAGAGAGAGAGAGAGAGAGAGATCCATACAAGCTGCCCAGTTTGGCTTCTGTTTAGAGAACTGAGAAACAGGAAATCAATAGTGGCGGCCACCCAGGCAGCCAAATAATGGAGCCTTTACAGAGGAACACAGCAAACGATGACTTCACATTAATAAGGAAAATGCAGTTCGGGGGGAAAATGAGATGCCATCGTTTGCTGCAGCCCCGCTGTGGAATGAGAAATAAAGAGAATGGTCAATGCACACGCTGATGTTGGTTACTTAGTGCAAGTAATTAAAACATGACAATGTGCCGTTTACCCTGTGGCTTTATCTCACGGAGGTTTAATGTGAAATCAATAGCACTATGCGCAAGATTGAACAGCAGAAAATGTTGCAAGGAGAAGATTCGAGGGTGGAGAGGAAGCTTCCAGGATATCTGCAACTTGTGAAGAGTTTCCCGTCTTGTAGCATTTTCAGTAAAGGTTGAATAAGATTAATGCACTGAGAGTTGTTTTGAATATGTTATTGACTCTGGGGATTTCTTGAACCTTCAGTTTTCTTAAATCATGGCATTAAGTGTGAAGCATGGCTGTAAATAATGGCAGGAGACAGAATACAATACCTCTCTATACTGAGTTTGACTGCAGATGAGATATATCCATCTGTTAAAAGAGACACAAACTCAGAGCAGCAGTAAGACAGACAGCAAGTCATTGTTTAGTCTTTTCTACATGATTAGGCACTGTTTTTGAAACTGTCAGCTATTTTTGCAAAACTCTACACACTAACCACAAAACCTTTCGCCAAGCAAGCAAAATTATACAAAGCCACCAAGTTTTGCAGTTGGAACTCAACAAATTGTGTTTTTGCCTCAATAGAGGAGTTACGAGAACCAAACACTGACATTTTATTCATACCTTCATGTGAGTCAACATCAATTTGGTCGTATCCTGGCGATCATAAACGAGGAAACCAGTAGGCCAACTTCAGAGAACCCATCAGTACCAAAGACCATGTGGGAGCATGAGTCAGGTAAAATAACATTTTTTTAGGTTTAATTTGCAGATTAATGTTATTTCCCATAATGACTGTGTTTACATTGTGGGTCTCCTGCTCTGGGCTGCACAGTCCACCTCTTCCACCATATATTTTACTGGTTTTGCTGCAGTTCTATAAAAACATTTGAATGGTTTCAATGATACATTCTTCTAATTCTGGAAGCACAGCATATAATACTGTACCATTAAGACCACAGCACTTACAGTTGCTCACCAGTTCTTGTTTCGAAATACCAGGATGATACCTGCAACAGTATAGCAGCTCAGATGTGCCCGGCCTCCCACACGCTTATTCCAGTCCCTCTGAATTCACCAGGTAATGTTTTCCTGCCTCTCTTTACTCACCCTTCTCTGTCCAGTATCAGCCTCCACTGTTGTCCAAAGCAAATGTTTACCTATTTATAATGTTCAAGGTCTGATTTGTCAGCAAACTCATAATCTTAAAGTTACTGTGGAAAGGGAACAGGCAAAACAGTGTAGCAATGTACAACCCAAACGACTGTAGAGCAGTGAGTTGTGTTACCATTGTGAGCGTAAAACAGTGAACGTGCGTTCAGTTTGGCACAATTGGTGAAACTGAGCTCGTCATGTCGACCCTCGCTCCTTGTCATCCCTCTCACTGTAATATAGACCTCCCAATTCATTAGCAATTCTTCATTGAAGTCTCATCCTCTGCACTGCTTTATCTCACTCTGTTGAAGTCATCCAGTAACTGAAGAGAAGTGTGCAGTCAGCTCCTTCTTTAAAGGTCACACACAGAAAAGTCCAACCGACAGTAATGGCTACACAGGGATTGGATCGTCCACCGTTGCTGGTAATTTCCTCTTAAACCTGACCAAATGTCAGCGGCACGGCTGTTTGAGGCTCCTGCAGCATAGTGTCAGTTTGTGGTTGGTAATTATGGTTGGGATGGTGATGAATGGTGCCGAACTCATTAGTTATGGTATGAGGATGGATCATGTCTCATATGTCTGTGGGTACAGAGTTACCCTCGAAGAATATTAAACAATATGTCTCAACTCATTATGAGTGCTAATAAGATAGATAACATCAGCAGGGATGCATGGTGTTGAATGTATTTGAAAGTGATTACTTAACAGTATAAATTATTTTGTTTTTCTTCACAAGATACTTAGTGCTAGCAATGAAACACCTACAGGGGTGAGAAAATGACTAATGAGCTGGGACAAGTGTCCTCGGCTTGCTACCTGCTTTGGAGCTGAAGCACGTGGTCAAAATATTTGATGCCATTTTTTGCATTTTGTGTTTCAGGTGAGCTATGACCAAACAGAAAGTTACCACAGTTTAATGTGTGTGTTTCCTGTGAAGCTGATTCATGTTTTGTTGTGTTTATTGATTAAATGTACAAAAAACAAATAATTATTCAGTTATTTATGGCCACTTGGGGGCAGCAGAAACAAGCTGTGAACACAACCTTTAGTAAAAGTTGCAAATTACACGTTCAACAGATATAGAGTAACATTATCTTTAGCTGTTTTTGGTCTCTACCAACTGTGCAGGGAGATTTATAGCAATGTGAGTGTCCCCTTTCACATTGCAGGTCATTTGATCCATTGTTACTGATCGAAGAACATTGAACAGACTTAATGTCAAACTAAAGATACATCATCCACAACAGAGGGCATGACAGACTGACGTTAACTCAAACTTTCCTGCCTCATCACTGCCTTGAGCATAACAGAGCAACCTGACTCAGGTTTTGATGTAGTTTAAGCAGAATTTCAACCCACATGTTGCCTTATAACTTCATGACTCATTTTCTCTGCAGCTGCTTTGTAACTCTAATTCTCTCTACTTTTCCAATGTGCCTCTTGAATAAATTAAGGGAAAGTGACACAACCTTTTACTTGTACAGTATAATCATGACTAAATTCACATGTCGCGCTTGAAGCATAATAATCCTTATTAAAAATCAGCCTTTTGTTGTGTTGTGGCGATCTGACGTCCGTTGTGCATGCCTGTCATGTATTTGCATACCTGTGCTTCAGTGGATGTAATGATGTTATTACAGATATGCTTTCATGCTGACTCATCAAATTCAATAAGACTTATAAGTGACTTTACGATAACACCAGCGCTGCCTGGAAAACAGACGAAGACACATGAGACAGTGAAACGGATCCTGTGATTACTTTGTCACCATCCCCTGCATTTACTGTGCAGGCACCTGAGATCACTCTTCGTCTAATGCCTGATTCAAACTTGTGCCTCCTCTTTGAAGTTCCTCACTTGTGCTCACTCACACTTGCACAGAACAAACTGACAGTTTCGAGTGTGAGAGAAACAGTCGAGACATGCAGGCACAGAGAGACAAAGCATTTAACAAGGCAAAATCCAATACAAGGATGGTGTATGTAACTGATGTTAGCCAATCAAGGCAGTGACAACGGCAGGCTCCCTTGTTTGTTGAGCTGTAAGGAGATTACTTTACACCGGCCACAACATCTTATCCCCCAAATCCCTCTCTAACACTAGGCAGCCTCCTGCAAATACAGATCTTATGCTCCTTGTTGCCACCCAGTCCTGGCACTGCGTTTCATCCTGGATGGCAGGGTATAATCAAGGGAACATAAAGCACAATAGAGTGCAGACACTGACAAACAAAAGAAAGACAGGGCTTTAAAAGCTTGAGGGGCCTGAAGAGATTTAAAAAAAAAAAAAAATGTATTCAAAAGATTGTAAAATATGTCCGTCAGTATCAGAAAAAAGGCATTTATCATGGAGTGTATGTCAACATATGGACTGCTTTTAAGAGCATACAGGGAGCCCCAAAGGGATTATATAGAAATTATATATTTCAAGCCCATTTTCTAATCAAACAAATATCAGTTTATCAGTCTTGGAGATCTCATGCGATACCGTCTACATTTTAGATGACCCGATGTGGGGTCCGCCATCGAAGCTGAGAAACTGGCAGAAAAATCGAAACGGGACGTAAAGTGAGACCTGCACAAGGACACGCAGGACGAGTTTTAAGAGCGCTAAATGCTATCTGTAACCCTGCAGGGCCGTCCAAAGTTTCAACCACCTTGACAAGAACTTGAGAAAGGACTTCACATTCAGGTGCTAACTTCCACAGTTTTGGCTCAGCTCGGGCGAGGAGGAGTGTGAGAGATTCCGCTCAGGCTGGCAGCCGGCCAACTTCAACGTTTGAAGATGCCTTTTGATCATGGCTACATGTTTTCTTTTTTCACAACATTAATTAGTGCAGCCGGCCCACAAGAATCATCGCTCTATCAGAAGCCTCTTTAGTTAAAATTCTCCATTAGCAAGCAAACATGCACACACACACACACACACACACACACACACACACACTCAAACAGATTTAAGTAAATGAGAGTATCTTTATAGCAGCCCTCTGTGAACGGTAAACACGTGTTTATATCACTATAAAAAATTGGCAGGATGTTAGGACATGGCAGAGAGCCAGCAACATGTTGCAAGAAGACTTTGATTCTTAACCAACCTCACCTCACACAAGCTTTCATTAAAAATACAAATCAATCAAAATATGCACGCTCATCCCACTCCCAAATTTCCTCTTTTGGAGTGCGACTGCAAATTCAAAAACAAGATTAAACTGCTTAATTCCCAACATCGTCCCATCCATCATGTCAATAAGTACACTAGAGATGTTGACACTTTGTCTAATCCAGTTTATTCTTTCTCAGTAAAAGAAAATGTTGGAAAGGGGAAGCAAAAAGTAAAGCAATGGAAACAAAAATATTGTATCTTCCAAGTTCACCTTCCCATTTTATAACCACATTACAACCAAAAAAAGCAGCTCTACACTAAAGTGTAAGTGAAACGCAAAAAGGGGTTAAATAAGGTTTTCTTTAAGATACAGAATATTCATTCATTATGCATTTTCTGTTCACTCCTTCCACAGTCCACCAGGAAAACATTTGGAAAGTAATTATTTGCTGATTTTAACTTTCAGCACTCTGCTCACCCCAGCCTCCACCTCCCTCATCTACAGCAAGGCAGAGGAGAGGGGGCAGAGAAGGCGAAATAAGGAAAAATAGAGCAATCAATAAGGGGACAGATGAGAAAAGGAAAGTGAACGCCAGGAGGAGGAGAATGCATGTGAGCTCATCGTGCTAGCTGGAAATGAAAGCAAGGGGCTTTAAAGGAAGAAGCAATATTAAAGTACTGGATAATGTGAAGTCTTGTATCAAAGCTGGCGCCAAACATTACCTTAAAAATGTGAATAATTGAAATGAAGGCCCAAGACGTTATGAGAAACCTGAACTAGAACAACCGTCACCCACCCTACACACGAGGGATGCGCTGCCACCTCAGCTTCAGTCCACAGTCAACTTGTACAGCAATGTTTGATTTTGCCTGCTCATGCTGTTGACGACAGCTGAGCACGTAAAACAACAGAAAAGTGTGCATTTGCAAAAGCATAGTGATGTGTGGACATGGAGAACGCAGACATTTCAGGTCCAGTCAGAAATCCTTCACACACTTTAATGTACGTCATGTCTTCCTGACGTTTGCACATATCCGGCAGGTATGATCCACGCGATGCTGAAAAGAGACTCGTGGGCGCGAAGAGGACGTCTTCATGTGCGAGGGCTGTGGAGAATAAGCAGAAAAAGACAAAGACGAGAAGAGGAAGACAGAGAAAATCGGCAAACGAATTAAGTCTTGATCAATCACATCCCGACGATGAAGACGGATCTGCGTGCGATCCAAGGACAACCAGCCCTCTCCCACCAGCGTAAAGGTGGACTTACAGTATCACTCCAGTTTCATGGTCCACAATCACCTCCTCAACAGAGCAGAAACACCCTCGAAACAATCCTAACACAAACAGATAAAGGTGTAAAAGAGGAAAAGAGAAGGATGCAAGTTGGTGGGAGAAAAGGGTGAAGATTGGTGCTTGGGTATCCTGATAACCTGAGGTGGATGATTGACAGGTGTTGGTGTTTCTGAAAGTTTAGGATTAGTGGACGGCCGGGGGGGTAAGACACTGACTTAAATCTGAGGCTGGCTAGCTCGGTTTGCTTCACCAAGTCCACGCTCGGCGCAGAGTACAAAGCAGCTCTGTCTGATTTTGAGGTAAAGAGCACAGTCTATAATAAACAGCGCCAAAGCACAAGTGTACACAAAGGGTAACCATCCCTTCCTCCTCCTCGTTCTTTGTTTTTTGTTTTTTGTTTTTTGTTTTTTTCCTTTTTTTGAGGTAAAGAGTATAGTCTTAAACTGGCTTCTGGGACAAACATTTGTATAAAGCGTTGCATTTCTTCTCTTCATCCTTTCATTTGTTCTTATTCTGCTTACACTTGCAAAAACTGTATATTTCCGTCGCTCTTTATCGTTCTGTCATTCCTGGGTTTGGATTTTTCCAAAAGGCATCTTAGCAGCAGGGATATGATCAAGCGAACAGAGGCAGAAAACAACCAGGACACGGCGAACAGTGGGATTTCAAAAAGAGCGAGCATAATTTAAAAGAAAACGGTGGAGGTTCGTATCCAAAAAAAGGTTCAAAAATCTTGAAAAACAAAAGAAGATGAGGAAAAAAAGAATTTAATCCCTGTTAGTGCTAAGACACCGTTTGAACACGGAGACTAGTCAGAGCGAAAAGCAGCTCAGGAGCACTCTTCTCCGATGCGCTGGCATGAGCGGCCCACCTTGCGGTCGAGCTTGACCATCTTTAGCACGGCCTCCTGGCGACCACGGCCCAGGTGGTCGAACAGACACTCGTGTTGCTCGGGGAGCCGGTGGAGCATACAGAAGACGTAACCTGGAGGGTGGGTGCGAGAGAGGGAGAGCGGTTAATTTGGCGAGTTCAGAAAATGTGCACAATATTACAAGATGTATAAACAGTAACTTAAGCATGTAACTGTCATTTTACACAAACACAAACTCATACAAATAGGTAAAAAAGCTATAAATACTGTGTGTGCATCCCCTTAAACATACAAGTATTCTTTTTAAATGGCAAAGGGCAGATGATATTTACTGCTCTGCAGCCTTTGTAAAAGGTCTTGTTATCAGAGAAGACATTCTAGTTGATCGCTTCCTCTTCTGACTCATTCAACGACGGCAGACAACCCTCATCTCTCCCATTGACTTTCTGTCTCTACTGTAGCACTCTCAACAAAAGGCCCTGCCACTGTAGGAGGCTCGATAAGCTCAGAGAAGCTCGTTAGCTCTCATCGTCTTCAATTCATTCATTAATACACATAATAACACTGCTGGCATTCAATGAGCGGTGATTAAAAGCCCGGTTTGACAGCTGGTTGCTATGCAATTAAAGCCTATGTGAATACAGCGCACACGGATGGAGGGGAAGGGAGAAAGTTGTGTAACACGAGTCTTTTAAGAGGGTGCTGCTCGTCACTGCCCATAACAAGGTGAAGGGGCAACTACTCCCAGTTGCTGACTGCAATAAAAGTATAAAAGTACAAACAATCTGCTGGTGTATAAGGCTAATAGCATATACATCGACCTATTTTAAAGGCAAAACAAACACAAATGTGAGTGATGATTCCCTCCAGACAGGCAGAGTTTAGCTGCCTGAGAACATTTCCATTCCACCATTTGTCCCAAATTTAACTGCACCCACCGCTAAGATATTTAGAACTGCACTGTTCTCAAACGTTAGGAATAACAAATTGTGTTTTTGCTGATCATCCCATTATAAACCCCAAATCAAACATTTTCCACCGAGCTCAGTGCTGATGTTTTGTAACCTAACTGCGAGACCGGTTTTAAAACAAATGAGCTAGAGGGACATTAAGCGATTTGAGATTGCTTTTGGGTGATATGATGAAACTCGTGTGTGCACGGTAAGTTTCAAGTTTTCAAACTTTTAATGCGTTAAATCTGAGCTGTCGTCAATATTTATTGTACCCCAAAAGATGAAAAAACTGAAAAAAAAAAAAATATGTAGTATAGAAATCCTTTAAACATAACCAGCTATTGTAGTAAGGACATTCATAAATAGGGTTTATTATTGAAGTGCTTTTCACCATCCCTGCTGCACAACATACACACAACACTCCATATTAATAACTTAACTTCTGAACTCTTGATTAGAAACTTTCACGCTATTGCAGTCATGCTTTTAATGTCTAAATGATGATGTTACTTTCAACAACGTCTTAGCATTCAGTAGAGAAAGTAAATATTGTTACACTGCAATGTTGAGATGGAGCTGATTTAATTAGCGTAACATTAATTTTGGTCTTGTAGCTCAAGCCTGGTCACGCCCGCTGGTTAACACAAACCAATCGTAGCCACACAGGTTTGTTTATTAAACAATAACTCAGCCTACAAAATGAAAACGAAGGGGAAGCGCTGGACAGGAATAAGGGTCCTGCTTCAGCTGGATCTCCACATCAGAGGAGAACCTGTGTGTTTTAATTAGCCTTCCAGCTCCAGTGCCTTTACTCTGTGTCACACTTCTAACTTGTCAGATGAATATTACAGTTAGCGTGTAACTGCAGAGGTCTACATCGGCTCACATACACCACTGACGCTATCTTTTTTCCCCACTTACAATCTGAACAGCCTTCATGCTTTCAACTCATTATCAGACCTTCTTGGCTTACACTGTGAGACATTCTGCAGATCCATTAGCAAAGTAATCTGCAATTACCGCGATAGTCAGAAATCACTATAATTGCCACCATTTCCCCTTCAGTCTGTAAAAAGCATGTTTTCATAGTAAGCATTGCACTATTAAGGATGGATGGCCCAGGCATTAAGCAGCGCCTGGTGGAAAAAGGCAAGTCAATTTCCAATTTAGAAATTATTGCGTGGGTTTAAGCAGATGGTCTTTAAGCAGTGAAGAGCTGTGACTTTTTAAGTACTTTAATTTGTATGCAAACAAGTTGATTAGCAAGCCAAGTATTGGTTTAAACTGCATTAGTGTTGGTGGTAATTGGCTTATGTTTTATGTGCAATGTGAAACATTCAGGCTTTCCATAATGGTCCCCCAAGGCTAGCAAAAGCACTCCGCTCATCGACATGTCCGTCAGCACACAGACACGCGAAGGTAGTAGATGCAATTCACTGCACTGGCTGTAAAATTTACTAAACTGTCACCAAATTAACCAACACTTATTTATTGGGCCAATATTAACCACTGAAAAGGTGATTTATCAGCTCGTGTACATGTAGGACACACGGCTATAATGACGGCTACCACTACTTTATGTGTGTGACTGAGCCTGTGCATGTTTTACAATGTGTGTGTGTGTGTGTGAGTTTTATCATCGTACCACAGCGACAGGAACCCAGCTCTTGCTGCACCAGCTCCAGTTTGGTTTGGCAGCGATGGCAACGTTTGCGGCTTCGCTGTTTAGAGCTGCTGCGAGACGAGGATGGCGATGATGCGGACAAAGGTGACGACGATGATGAAGACTCCTCACCCTCCGGCACCTCTCCCGCTCTTGCTCGCTTCTCGGGGGAAACGTCGCTTTCTGACTCCGAGGCTGGAGGCACAAATATGCGCATGCACACAGGAGAAACAAAGGCTATTGGCTGCAATTTGTTCATTAAGGAAACTCCATCAATTCTTCTCTATATGAAGTGTTTTTGTACTTTTTCACAACAGAATGAGTTCCTGGATGTACTGCTGATGCTGTGAGAGACTGAAACTCTGGAGCCAAATGCAAAAGGAATGGTAAAATCTTGATAGCTCAACACTGGGTATCTTTATTCTACTTCTTTTGGGCAAACACTTGTCTATACAATGCAGTTTTAAACCTCCATCTCCTCTGTCTATAGTCTACTGTTCAACAAAAGAATTTCAAGAGAAAACTTCTCCTATAACAGGCTCCATAACAACTTTCATTTAATACATTAAGACATCATCTCTGATTTAATGTGACCTGCAACTGAGAGAGAACAGATGATGGCACACTGGTACAAAAACGTCTCTTAAATAAAATAGGCGTTTTGGAGATTAGTGGTTCTCCTGCATTAGATTACAGTCAACCCAGCACCTGAGACAGGAAGAGCATGTAGTGAGTTCCACTGGCCGGCTGGAATTTCAACTCAGCTTTTCTCATCAATCCTGCAGACTTTTTCCCTGGCCCGGCCGAATGCTGATCAGCGTTCAATAAATCTCTGAGAACTAGGCCAAGCTGAGCAGCCAGATCCCCATAGCCTGCCCCATCAATCCCTATATGTGTGAGAGTTTGTGAGGCCGTACATGTTCGCGTGCATGTTGTAGAAAAAAAAGAAAACTGTTTCCTCCTTGCCTGCGTTTTTTGTGTTATCTTGGTAAATCTC
Source organism: Chaetodon auriga (assembly GCF_051107435.1). Taxonomy (NCBI): domain Eukaryota; kingdom Metazoa; phylum Chordata; class Actinopteri; order Chaetodontiformes; family Chaetodontidae; genus Chaetodon; species Chaetodon auriga. The sequence goes on along the minus strand of NC_135074.1, from coordinate 13,531,906 downwards.
TGTGGCCGATGTACACTGGCTGACATGTTAAATTTAAATGAGTCAACAACAACAAAAAAAAAGACATTTGAAGGCAACACATTTGCATTATGAACTGATTTCAGAATGTAACACAACACAGACGATCCCATTCAGAGAGACTGGGAAAAGGGAAACATCAACTCAGCCACAGCACAAGGTTTAAATGATGCTGCATGCGCATGTGTGCACTCACATGATCCCACTGCATTAGACAAGGGCTCAACGTGTTCACGCGCCATTGCTGAGCCTTGCCTACTCTGCAGTTGTCTTAAGTCATGTGCCGGTGCTCACGTGTGTGAGTGCAGCAGGTTGTGTCACCTTAAGGTGAGGAAAGGGAAATCTGCACTGTTTGAAACATCCACCTCATTCAATTTGTTTTAATCAGCGATCGTCTGTACACATGCACACGTTTCAGCGGTAAGAAATGCTTCATCGTGACCCATTTCCTCTTTAACAATTCAAGTCTATTTCCTTCATCTGTAGAAGCAAATACAGGACCATCTTGTAGTGATATGACAGCGCTAACCACTCAGCCACAATGCTCCCTTCTGTGTGACCTTTACAATTTTGAATCTTTATCTTATGTTTAGTTTATCATGTCATGCATATATGTGTATTTGTACCCAGAATCAGTCCAGTAGTTGATTAGCTTTACATTTGCACACTCTGGAAGATACACTCTATTGCGTCCCCAATATCCTTCCCTCTGCTCTTTCCACTGGAGGAACAATTAACCCGGCCATTTTGGAATCAATCCAATGCCGTTGATGCTAATGGGTCCTCCACTCCACTGCCTTAAGTGGACATGACAGGCACACAGTGCAAAACACAATAATGGACATTGTAATGGTAGAGCTGAGGCATACCTGACTCAAAGGAGCGTTTTGTGGGAGTGGAGAGTGAAGTGAAGACTGCGTCTGTGCTGGATACTTCTGAAAGAGAGCCAGAGAGAGGAAGACAAAGAGAGAGAAGACAGAAAGGAACATGCAAGAAAGAGAGGACATAAGTTTCTTATTGTAATTTAAGGTAATCATGTAAAACAATGAAATGTCTCCAGGGAGTATTGATTTAGAACAGAAGAATAATTGATTTGACAATAAATCATGGAAAAATTGAGAAAGTAATTAACAATGTACAAAATATGCACACACTTCTGTGTAAAAACTGGTGAGCTGCAACTGATTGACAGATTAGGTCACATGATATGTTGCCCGGAAAGGAACAGAGTTTCTAATGTTGAGGAGCTGATAGACAGTCTTGTGATGGTTGCCCGGATACCGCAGTACCGTTTATACACGGTAGCAGGGTGAAAAGAGCATGATTGGGGAGAGCAGAACTCTTTATTATGCTGGGGTTTTTTTTCTTCCAGACACTGTGATGAATATCTGTGAAGGGGAGACTGCAGTGTGCACGTGTGCAGACTAAAGCCATAAAAAATATACAGTCCATCTGATCCTGATACAGTTTCAGAAGTTGGTTGAAAATGTTTAATATAATTTCTTAGGTAAAATAGTGAAGTGTCTATCCCGTGCTCTTAGTCATATTAATGCATGGTAATGCTGATGCAATGAAGTTCTAATCCTGTACTCAGGCTCGTCTCAGCTCTAGTAAAATCGAAGATGGATCAGTCATTCATTTTATAGGGTTCCTTAGTTTAAATATTAGACAAGTGGAAGTTTTAACTAGATAAATGAGAGAACATTAACAAATGAGTTTGTGGGTGAATTATAAGCCAGTTCTATACGGGGTTTTTATTTCCTAAAAAATCTGCAATAATCAGGTCCTTGTGTTATGACTTCAAAGCTCCTGCTGTACCAGAGTTCCACACATCCACACAGTTGGTGGCCACTTTATTGTCCTGTCCTGGATCAGCCTCCACAAATAACCTTGTCACTGTATAGCAATGACCGATGCTGTGGCAATTGTAGGTGTCCTCTTAAAACCTTCACTTCTGAATGGATACCCTTTCCTATCATTCTCTCTATCTGTGCCATGAGGCCAAATATAGCCAGGGCAGGGGCACTGCAGCTGCTGCTGCTGCTGCTTCGGTTTGCAGAAACTAGTAGCAGTCTTCTACAGAAAAAGGCCCAGGACTAAAAGCTACCACACTCTGTACTGGTTCTGACCTCTAACATTAGAACTTGAGCATTAAAACACACTACGCACACATTGCATAGCCTTTAAGTTCTACACTTCAGCGTAGGAGTGCTGCACTGTTCATGGGTTCAAAGAAAAATGGAGCGAAAATGTAACTGTAATTGAACTATGGCCCAAGGCAAGTCACTCATCTGAAATAATAAGGAGGCCCTGGTCCAACAGCATCTGAGCTGAGAAGAAAACTGATAACATTAATTTCTGAGTGATTAACTGATGTCTTACCATCCTGAGCAGGTAGAGATGATGCTCCCGTCTCTCCTGGCGAAGGGTCTTCTGATGTGTTCGGCATCGACATCAGTGACTGGCTAATGCTGCTGTTTGTTTCATTGCAGAAGATGTCTGCTTGGCTGCTGCTGGAGCTTGAGGAGGCCTTTGGGGCACAATCATCGTCTGGCTGCTTCTTCTGAATGTCTGCGAAGAAAAATTTAAATGGTGAGAAGTATCAGCTTTGGAGTATGAAGTGGTTGTTAACTTTGGCAGCAGGCACAGGGGGAACTCAGGTGCATCCTTCGATTATGTTCGGTTTCGTTTCAAAACAGTGGTACGCTGACACAGTTCTGTAAATGGACATAGTTTTGTGCTCATAGCTGCAGCACTGTTTTTGCCAGAGGATGAACTATAGCCTGAGTGAAAAGGGACTAAAAATTCTGATGAGACTTGAAGGTTTCTAAAGAGCATTTAATTAGGGAAGGACAAATCTCTAACCTTGGCAACAGTTACTGCTTCATGGTTGTCAAGTCAAATTCCAGCTGGATACATGCAAGGTATACAAGTTATTGCTGAGAAAATGGTAAAATGCAGTATGAAATGTCCTTTCCTTAAAACTACTTCATAACAAACTGTACAGTAAACAGTTAGGGGTGAATATAACACTCCACTTCACCCCTGAATTTCTTTCTCAGACTTGTTTCTCCACTTTTCATCACTTCAAGGCCTTTCCAGAACAGCCACAGCAGTAAAGGCAGTCTCTGACCTCCGCCCATCTCACTGTACACAAGTCTGTGATAGACAAAAGATCAGGTGGTCAAACAAGAGCACAGATGATCAAGAGCTTACCTGCAAAACATTTTGAGCAGAGATTCATAGTTTTGCTCGACCTGAGGACAGGAGCAGAGAAGGAAAGCAAACGTGTTAATCAAATAGCTTGTATAAGAGTTCCAAAAAATACATGTGCCTTTTGCTGGTGGCTATTCACACAGCAAGAGCAACAACATGTTTCCATGACCCCAAGTCCCAGGCTGAGACTTTATTTCTCATCTGGGATGCTGGTAGGGAAAAGATGAAGAGTGTGATCCAGGCCAGTGTTAAATTATTCACTGAATCCAAAGCTGCCATGCTACGAGGCTGTGAAGGTCTAAGTAGCAGACTAGCTGGGAGGCTACATCAGCTGAGGTGTGACTTTTTCTGTGCATGCTGCAACCCACCCAGGAATATTAAATGTCAAAATTCCAAGCAGAAATTAAATATCAGACACATATTTTATGGATTTGTCCAAGCTGTAGACAGCAAACACTCATTGTTCCAGCAGGCAAGTTCGCAAAAGCTGACTGTGACTGTAAAGCAACAGGGAGTGGTAATAAAGAAGTGGATGGTGGAGAAAGTCCAGCATGTCCTAGAAGCTTACGACCCAGATAGTGTCCTCAGGAGTTGGTTGATCAAACTACAGCTAAAAGCCAGTAAATACTGTTCTCATATTCATCAGGAAACACAGCTCCAAGTGGATGTCCATGTGGTGTGTCTGCTGGTAGGTAAGTGAAGTAAGTCTGTTGTTATCCATGATGAACTCTATAAACATTGATGCACTAAACCACAAGCCAATCAGCGTTCTCTGAGGAACTACTGGCAGCTCTAAGCATGGTTTTGGTGGGACGACAGCCTGAGAAATGACCCTTTGTCCGAGAACAACAATGCTGGCTCCTAAAGAGGTTAACACAGATGCTGTGACAGCATCAGTTCTATTAGAACTGGGGAGTATAGCAGCAGGTGATAGACAGTGAAAAACAGGTGGTTCATCCAATCACCTGCCAACTACTTTTTCAAAGTGCCTGCCCTCTTCAAAACAGCTTTCTCTGTAACCATCTGGCACGTCAGGTTAGTAGTACAGGGAATACATAACATGATTAAGTTGTTACAGGTAATGATCAGTGTTGGTTAGTTGTCTCAAAAAAACACCCCCATTTCACCTCGTATTAAAGTGTGTTTTGGGTGATCAGATTGCAATGAGATAAGGCTTGACCACATGAAAGTACAGGTGTAAATGGACCCAAGACACACTGAGGACAGAGTGTGATCCAATTGGCCAAATCACCTCTGGAGGTGGTCAGGACACCATTGTGACCAAATGGCGCACAAGTGTGAGTGCAATTACATTTTCAATCCACACACAACTACGGGGGGGGGGGGGGGGGCAGTTGCAGTCTTTCGCAAATAAAGTAAAAAGTTTGACGGACACGTGAACACCAGGTGTAAATGTACTCATGTTAAATCATATGTAGATACAATCTGTATACGAGACACATTTTAATAGGAGGTGTAAAGGGGGTCAAACACTGATTCTGTGCAATGTGGTGGCAGTGGAGTAGAAAATGGCAGTATGGTGGAACAAGCTGTCTCAATTTTTCAAACGGTTGATGTTCCACAGAAATTTAAAGGCCTCTAGCCTGTTTATCAGCAATTATACGCTGCTGATATGACAAACACTCAAGTGGTCTGAGAGGCACGAATGGAGAAATTCAACCTCATTAACTTGGCCCCTTTGCCAGCTGTAAAAGCACCTATTAGTTGAATCATTCATGTATTTCAATGGAAAACTTACTATTACCTAACAGACTTTGTCCGTCCTAATCATAGATAAAGATCTCCAATATACACTGGCTGTTGTTAGGAGGTCGATCACTGAAACCTTGCTGATTTCAGCGGCACAACTCATTCACAATAGATGGCTCTGGATTTCCTCTGAGAGGGCTCCTCTCATTTCCTCTGCAGCCCTCGTCCTTACTGTCTGCGCACTGAGCGTGACGGTCGCTGCTATCAGTCACATTCTATTTATTTTGGGTGCTTCGTCGCACACCTTTGTCCTCATTTCTAAATGTAGGGTCAGCTGCAGTCAACCTGAGGGCTGTCTGTCAGACTGCTGGTGGATGGGGTCTTGGGTATAAAAGAAGGAGGAGGAAGCAAGAAGTAAAGAGAGAGGATAAACCTCAACATGGGGCACAGACAGGGAGGAAGCCAATACTGGGTAAACAAGTCATATCCTGTCGTCAACCTCACAAATCAGAGGTAATCAAATCGCAGATTAATTAGAGAACTATAAGAGGTGAGAAAGGGTGAGAAAAAATATGCAGGAAAGAAACCGCTGCGTGCTTGCTAGGCTGGGTGAAGTGTGAAGAGAGTGCACACAATCAGTCTGTTTCCTAGTTGGCCCACTGCTGTTACTAATGAGGACATCTGATTGGAACAGACAGGAAGATGGGCTCTGTCGCCTTCCTGATGCAGTTTGAGTGACACAAGCGGTAAAATTAAAAATGACTTCCTAAATACAGACAAAACTCTGATAACTGAGAGTATTCATGCATGTGGCTGATTTAGTTATTAAACAAAGGTTTAAGTATCTGGAATAAAATAGCGACAAAGGCTCATCTGTGTTTTATGCTACGGGGGAGGAGAGATTATACACTACAGCTCTACATTTGCATCTGGAACATGCATAGTAGTTTAACTTTGCTGATGGGCTCTTCAGTCGATCTAGTTCAGCTCTTCCACCGAGGACTCAAAGTGTCAATGTCCATCTTGAAAATGCAGGCCATTTTTAATTTAATAAGCTTTTTAATCGACAGAAAATAACATAAAATAGCAATATTAGACTAACACCTCCTTCCAAGTGGTCCCTGAATGCAACACGCATGTAGCTGTTAACACTGATGTCAATCACAACATGCATCATGACACATTCTACGTAACAAAAGTAAATACAGAGCGTTGAGCTTTGAGACACTGAAGTAAAGGACTCAGATAAAGCTCTTTGATGGAGTTTGGGTTCCCAACAAGCAGCTTTCACATGACCACATTCTGACAGAGACAGTGTTTTGCAGGTAAGTTCTGTGGTGAACAAGCTAATAGCTAAGAAGCTGAAACCTCATTCAGGAGGAGGATTTGTGAAGGAGTGTCTTGTTGCAGCTTCAGAGCTGCTAGAGCTGGACAAAGTAAAACTGTTCCTAAGTGTCTGTTTGTTTAGAATAATTCATGAAGATGGAGAGAAGACCTGATGTGGAAACTTTACCAAGAACCTCTCAGACCTGAACCTCAAGCTCGAGCCAGCGTCTCTGCAACTGGAAAGAGGAAACACTGCATTTTCCTACTCTTCAAGAACTAAAGCCTGCTGTGACATCTGAATATGCTGCGAGTGAAAACTCCTTCAGGCATTTGGTGAGAGCTTCCAGTACATGAAAAGTAAATGAAAGGAACTGAACATGTTTCCTATGTAATGTGGAACCAGCTGATGTGCCTGACAGCCAGCAACACAAGATCATTGAGCTGCAAAGAAACGGTGAGCTCCAACCTCAGAACAACCACCTCCCTCGGCTTGAGGTCTATAAACTGCATGTACGTCCTGAGGATTTACCCTTTCTGAGGAGAAGTGCGCTGAACTTTGCATCTCTGTTTGGGACAACCTACTACTGAGAGCAGCCCTTTTCAAAAAAGTCTCTTGCAAAGACTGACGGACTCAAA